>NC_086447.1:923641129-923881129 GCF_028390025.1 Pseudophryne corroboree
TCTTCAGAAAAGAGATTCCCTGTGTGTGTGTGCAGTGTGTCGGTACGTGTATGTCGACAAGTTTGACAAGGAAGGCTCACCTAAGGAGGAGGGGGAGTGCATGTTGGTCAGGTCGCCGTCGGCAACGCCGACACCGGACTGGGTGGATATGTGGAATGTATTGAATACTAATGTGAATTTACTACATAAAAGATTAGACAAGGCTGAAGCTAGCGATCAGTCAGGTAGTCAGACCATGCCTGTCCCTGTGGCACCAGGACCTTCGGGGTCTCAAAAACGCACCATATCCCAGATCACTGACACAGATACCGACACAGAGACTGACTCTAGTGTCGACTATGAGGATGCAAAATTACAGCCGAAGGTGGCAAAAGGTATTCAAATCATTACATGATTGTGGCCATTAAAGAGGTTCTGCATATCACTGAGGAACCCCCTGTCCCTGACACGAGGGTACACATGTATAAAGGGAAAAAGCCTGAGGTCACTTTCCCGTCCTCATTTGAACTAAGCGACTTGTGCGAGAAGGCTTGGGAAACTCCAGATAGGAGGCTACAAGTTCCCAAAAGGATTCTTGTGGCATATCCCTTTCCGCAAAAGGATAGGATACGATGGGAATCGTCGCCGAAGGTAGACAAGGCGCTGACACGCTTATCCAAGAAGGTGGCACTGCCTTCTCAGGATACGGCTTCCCTCAAGGATCCTGCTGATCGTAAGCAGGAGGTTACCATGAAGCACATTTACGTACATTTCCGATAATATCGTTAGGCCGGCTATGGCATCGGCCTGGGTGTGTAGTGCTATCGCGGCATGGACAGATTCCTTCTCTACGGAATTTGAAACCCTAGATAAGGATTCCATTCAAATGACCCTAGAGCATATCAAAGATGCTGCGTTATATATGAGGGATGCTCAAAGAGACATTTGTTTACTAAGCTCCAGAATAAATGCTATGTCTATTTCTGCTAGGCGACTCCTGTGGACCCGACAGTGGACGGGGGATGCCGACTCAAAGCGGCATATGGAGTCGTTGCCTTACAAGGGGGAGGAGTTGTTTGGAGAAGGCCTCTCGGACCTTGTCTCTACTGCTACGGCCGATTTCTTACCTTATGTCCCCCCGCAGCATACTAAAAAGGCACATCATTATCAGATGCAGTCCTTTCGTTCCAATAAAAACAAGAAGGTACGGGGGTCATCCTTCATTGCCAGAGGAAGAGGCAGGGGAAAAAAGCTGCATACAGCTAGTTCCCAGGAACAGAAGTCCTCCCCTACATCTGCAAAGTCCACCGCATGACGCTGGGGCTTCCCGGGGGGAGTCAGCTCAAGTGGGGGCGCGTCTTCGATTTTTCAGCCAGGTCTGGGTTCACTCACAGGTGGATCCCTGGGCTATAGAGATTGTTTCTCAGGGATACAGGCTGGAATTCGAAGACGTGCCTCCTCGCCGGTTTTTCAAATCGGCTCTGCCAACTTCCCCGTCAGAAAGGGAGTTAGTGTTGAATGCAATTCAAAAATTGTATCTTCAACAGGTGATAGTCAAAGTTCCTCTTCTCCAGCAAGGAAAGGGGTATTACTCAACCCTGTTTGTGGTCCCGAAACCGGACGGTTCGGTCAGGCCCATTCTGAATCTAAAATCCCTGAACTTGTACTTGAAGAAGTTCAATTTCAAGATGGAATCGCTAGGAGCGATCATCGCCAGCCTGGAGGGGGGGGGGGGGGGATTGGATGGTGTCCCTGGACATAAAGGATGCGTACCTTCATGTTCCGATCTTCCCTCCTCATCAGGCGTTCCTGAGATTTGCGGTACAGGATTGTCATTACCAATTTCAGACGTTGCCGTTTGGGCTTTCCACAGCCCCGAGAATTTTCACCAAGGTAATGGCGGAAATGATGGTGCTCCTGCGCAAGCAGGGGTCACAATTATCCCATACTTGGACGATCTCCTCATAAAGGCGAGATCTCGGGAGAAGTTGCTGGACAGCGTGTCGCTGTCGTTGAGGATGTTGCAGGGGCAAGGCTGGATTCTCAATTTACCAAAGTCACAGCTAGTCCCTACAACGCGCCTGACTTTTCTGGGTCTGATTCTAGACACAGACCAGAAAAAGGTGTTTCTTCCGATGGAAAAGGCTCAGGAGCTCATAGCCCTGGTCAGGAACCTATTAAAGCTAAAAATGGTTTCAGTGCATCATTGCACACGTGTCCTAGGGAAGATGGTGGCATCGTACGAGGTCATCCCCTTCGGCAGGTTCCACGCGAGGACTTTTCAATGGGATCTACTGGACAAATGGTCCGGGTCCCATTTACAAATGCAGCAGAGGATCACCCTGTCTCCCAGAGCCAGGGTATCTCTTCTGTGGTGGCTGCACAGTGCTCACCTCCTCGAAGGCCGCAGGTTCGGAATTCAGGACTGGATCCTGGTGACCACGAACGCAAGCCTCCGAGGGTGGGGAGCAGTCACACTGGGAAGAAATTTCCAAGGTCTCTGGTCAAATCTAGAGACTGGTCTCCACATCAACGTCCTGGAGTTGAGGGCCATATACAACGCCCTGCGCCAAGCGGAGGCGTTGCTTCGAGACAAACCGGTTCTGATTCAGTCAGACAATGTCACAGCAGTGGCTCACGTAAACCGCCAAGGCGGCACAAGGAGCAGGGTAGCCATGGCAGAAGCGACAAGGATTCTTCGCTGGGCGGAAAGCCATGTAAGCGCCCTATCAGCAGTGTTCATCCCAGGGGTGGACAACTGGGAAGCGGACTTCCTCAGCAGACACGACCTGCATCCGGGAGAGTGGGGACTTCATCCAGAAGTCTTCGCACAGAATGTGGGTCGGTGGGGACTGCCTCAGAGAGACATGATGGCGTCCCGTCTCAACAAAAAGCTAAAGCGGTATTGCGCCAGGTCCAGGGACCCTCAGGCGGTAGCGGTAGACGCTCTAGTGACACCTTGGGTGTTCGGATCGGTCTATGTGTTCCCGCCTCTACCTCTCATACCCAAGGTGTTGAGAATAATAAGGCTAAGAGGAGTCAGAACGATCCTCATTGTTCCGCATTGGCCAAGAAGGAATTGGTATCCGGATCTACAAGAGTTGCTCACAGAAGATCCGTGGCCTCTTCCCCTACGGCAGGATCTGCTGCAGCAGGGGCCCTGTCTGTTCCAAGACTTACCGCGGCTACATTTGACGGCATGGCGGTTGAACGCCGGATCCTAGCGAAAAAAGGTATTCCGGAGGAGGTCATTCCTACCCTGATCAAGGCTAGGAAGGACGTAACATCGAAACATTATCACCGTATATGGCGAAAATATGTGTCTTGGTGTGAGGCCAGAACTGCTCCTATGGAGGAGTTCCATTTGGGCAGACTGCTTCACTTCTTACAAACGGGAGTGAATTTGGGCTTGAAATTAGGGTCCATAAAGGTCCAAATTTCGGCCTTATCCATTTTCTTCCAAAAAGAATTGGCTTCTCTGCCTGAAGTACAGACATTTGTGAAGGGGGTACTGCATATTCAGCCTCCCTTTGTACCTCCGGTGGCACCTTGGGATCTTAATGTGATATTAAGTTTCCTCAAGTCACCTTGGTTTGAACCACTCAAGACAGTGGAATTGAAATATCTCACTTGGAAAGTGGTTATGTTATTGGCCTTGGCTTCTGCAAGGTGTGTTTCGGAATTGGCGGCTTTGTTATATAAAAGCCCCTACCTGGTTTTTCATGTGGATAGGGCAGAATTGAGGACTCGTCCTCAATTTCTGCCAAAGGTGGTCTCATCTTTTCATATAAACCAACCTATTGTCGTGCCTGTGGCTACACGGGACTTGGGGGATTCTGAGTCCTGGATGTGGTCAGGGCTTTGAAGGTTTATGTCTCCAGAACAGCTAGGATCAGGAAGACTGAAGCTCTGTTTGTTCTGTATGCGGCCAACAAGGTTGGCGCTCCTGCTTCAAAGCAGACTATTGCTCGCTGGATCTGTAATACGATTCAGCAGGCGTATTCTACGGCTGGATTGCCATTGCCTAAATCGGTTAAGGCCCATTCCACTAGGAAGGTGGGCTCCTCTTGGGCGGCTGCCCGAGGGGTCTCGGCATTACAGTTGTGCCGAGCAGCTACTTGGTCGGGGTCAAACACCTTTGCAAAGTTCTATAAGTTTGATACCCTGGCTGAGGAGGACCTCCTGTTTGCTCAATCGGTGCTGCAGAGTCATCCACACTCTCCCGCCCGTTTGGGAGCTTTGGTATAATCCCCATGGTCCTTACGGAGTCCCAGCATCCTCTAGGACGTTAGACAAAATAAGATTTTACTTACCGGTAAATCTATTTCTCGTAGTCCGTAGAGGATGCTGGGCGCCCGTCCCAAGTGCGGACTTCTTCTGCAAGACTTGTATATAGTTATTGCTTACATAAGGGTTATGTTATAGCTTCATCGGTTTGAACCTAGGCTATGTTGTTGTTCATGCTGTTAACTGGATAGTTATCACAAGTTATACGGTGTGACTGGTGTGGCTGGTATGAATCTCGCCCTTAGATTTACAAAAATCCTTCCTCGTACTGTCCATCTCCTCTGGGCACAGTTTCCCTAACTAAGGTGTGGAGGAGGGGCATAGAGGGAGGAGCCAGTGCACACATAGAATCCAAAGCTTTCTTAAAGTGCCCTATCTCCTGCGGAGCCCGTCAATATACTGCCATACCCAGGATTCACACCTTATATATAACCTGTTGCATTCCAGTCAAACACCCTACTCATTGAGCTATTTTATCCTCCATAAAAGCTATGAGATTTCTAACTATATTATATTATGACCCAGAATCCAAAGTCTTTCTTAAAGTGCCCTATCTCCTGCGGAGCCCGTCTATTCCCCATGGTCCTTACGGAGTCCCCAGCATCCTCTACGGACTACGAGAAATAGATTTACCGGTAAGTAAAATCTTATTTTATACCACATTCATGCACTTACCTTGAGAGCTCGTTGTTATTCAGTTACAATGCCCTTCATTAAGTAGCACATTTCAATATACTGCCATACCCAGGATTCACACCTTATATATAACCTGTTGCATTCCAGTCAAACACCCTACTCATTGAGCTATTTTATCCTCCATAAAAGCTATGAGATTTCTAACTATATTATGACTGGTACTTTGTAAAAAATTATAATTAGCATTGCAATTGAGCAGATCTATGTAGTGTGCAGCCACACATCCAATCTCTTGCAGCCACACACTACATAGATCTGCTCAGCCGCAATGCTGATCACTTTTTCACAAAGTACAAGGTGAGCTTCAAATAGTTAGAATTCTCTAGCTTAGAATTATCTGCTTTCTATGTAAGGGCAGACAGCTCAATGAATAGAGTGTCTGACTGCAGTGCCACATGCAATGGGTTTGAATCCAATAGTGCCCCCTTCCCTGCATCATGTGGACATCCTCCAAATATCGACATGTTCACAATGTTGACATCCTGAGTACGCCGACGGTTAAGGTTATGTGCCTTAGGGTTACACTATGAAGGGGGTACACTGCACAGCCTGCACCCATTAGAGATGCACTGAGCTGCATATGTCTGTGAATCACCTGTAGGTGTGTAGGCACAGCTATGGAAGAGCGCAAAACCGTGCAAGATCCGCCAGCAACGTAAGGCTTGTGTGCAAACCCGGATCGGCTCCTCAGTAATCATTCACAGCAGCACCTCTACCACTGCAGATTGCACACATACACACATTTGCGGGCAGTTTTTGGCAGCAGAGAAATAACCTACCAGTAATTGTTTGGGGTAAGGGGGGAAACCAGAGCACCCGAAGGAAACGCACTCATAAATGGGGAAACATAAAAACTCCACACAGATAGGCCCTTGGTGGGAATCAAACCCAAGACCCCAGTTCTGTGAGACAGTTATGCTAACCATTGCGCCGCTGTGTAAACATGCCCAGTATTTCCCAGGACAAAAACATTCCACGGACAAACCCTAAAGCACTGTCCTTTTAAATTAAGGTCAGCTTCCAATTATGTTATTAATACCTGAATACCTGGCAATGCCAATAACCCATCACGTGTCACATTGCTAATCTACATGGGCACCATGGGGGTCATTCTGACCCGATTGCACGCTGCAGTTTATCGCAGCAGTGCGATTGGGTCAGAACTGCGCATGCCATTGGGCCGCTACAATCGCCACTGTCTGATTGACAGGCAGAGGCGGTCGCTGGGCGGGGGTGGGGCGGAACGGCGGCGTTTGGCCGCCTTTATGTGGGCGCGGTCCGGCCAACGCAGGCGTGGCCGGACCAAACGGTCACAAAGCAATGCCGACGCCTCATTACACAGGTAATAAAACACACATGTGAGAGCCACAGACAGGCCCTGCAGAGACCAGGGGTCAGGGAATGTGCCGGCAGATGTTACACAGTTTTATGTGCAACTCAAAGATCCACTTTCTCCTAATAGTAATCTTGTCATTTGCAAAGTAGATTCCCAATGTGGGGGAAACAGTAACTTATAACTGATTGAACAAGAAATAAAATGTACATGTCAGAATAATGCAAGAAATGGGCGCACTTCTACCCTAGAATAATAACACCAAATCTTTATAGTCCACCATTTTACATTCCTGGATATCCAGCGCTAAAACGACGACTCGGGGGCTGCCGCAGGGTCTCCCCACTATTTACCTGATGTTTTCTCAGCTTCCCAACACAGCTAGGAAATATCACAACTGTATACAGTATATGAAAGGAGACCCCGCTGTTTTGAGTTGAATATTTGCAATGAAAGCAGAAACTGTGCAATAGCATTTTTTTTAACTGAACGTACAAATATAATGGGACTGAATCAGTGGATATAAATCACAAGCTCATGAAGGTACTTTTGTACAGCCGACGCTAAGGTGACTTGTAATATCCCTTTTTATTTTTCAGTAGTGGCACATTGGGGGTAATTCAGAGTTGATCACAGCTGTGCTAAATTTAGCACAGCTACGATCATTCACACTGACATGCAGGGGGACGCCCAGCACAGGGCTAGTCTGCCCCGCATGTCAGTGCCGGACCCCCCCCCCCCCCCCCACAAAAGTGCAAAGACATCGCACAGCAGTGATGCCTTTGCACTTCAAGAGTAGCTCCTGACCAGCGCAGCTTTAGCGCGCTGGCTGGGAGCTACTGGGAGCTCCACAGCCCGCAGCGGCTGCGTGTGACGCCACACAGCCGCATCGGCCCGCCTCCCCAACGGTCCGGCCACACCTGCGTTGGCCGGACTGCGCCTCCTAAACGGCGGCTTAACACCGCCATCCAGCCCCCTCCCGCCCAGCGACCGTCTCTGCCTCAGAGGCAATCGCTAGGCAACGACGGCTTTCATGCTCCGGCGCACTGCGGCGCCGGCGCCGTTCCGACCCGATCGCTGTGCTGCGAGAAACTGCAGCGAGCGATCAGGACGGAATGACCCCCCATGTGCACTGCAGGTGGGGCAGATGTAACATGTGCAGAGAGAGTTAGATTTGGGTGGGTTATAATGTTTCTGTGCAGAGTAAATACTGGCTGCTTTATTTTTACACTGCAATTTAGATTTCAGTTTGAACACACCCCACCCAAATATAACTCTCTCTGCACGTGTTGCATCTGCCCCCCCCCCCCCCACCACCTGCAGTGCACATGGTTTTGCCCAACTGCTAACAAATTTGCTGCTGCGATCAACTTTGAATTACCCCCACTGTTACTTATAACAGCTAACTTGGAGCAAAAGAAGGTGCTCGTATGATGGAATTTTTGTACCGACGCGTTTCACTTCCACTGATATTTTCTCTCTGATATTACATATGAGAGAAAAAAATCAGCCACGAAAAAGCGAAACACACAAAAATGAAACCACATTACTGCACATTTCTAAGGGATCCCATACCGGAGTTTGAGGTGGCAGCCATCGGAATACTGACGCCGGAATCCTGACAGTCGGCAGAGAACCAACGCCGGGATCTCGACATCAATCACAGAATCCCAACTGTCGGCATCCCAAACGTAAGTATGCAGGGGCTGGTTAGGGTTAGACCGGGGGATGTAGGGTTAGGTTTAGGCAGTATAGGGAAGTTTAGGGTTAGGCTGCTGGGGGGGGTTTAGGTCTTGGCTGCGAGGGGAGATAAGGTTAGGGTTAGGTTGCGGAGAGGGTTAGGCACTAAGCGGGGAAGGTTAAGGTTAGGCTGCGGGAGGGGTTAGGGTTAGGATGTGGAAAGGGAGGGTTAGGGTTAAGCTGCAGAAAGGGAGCATTAGGGTTAGGCACTAAGCGGGGGGTTAAGGTTAGACTGCGGGGGGGACTGGGGTTAGGCTGCAGAAAGGGAGGGTTAGAGTTAGGGTGCAGAAAGGGAGGGTTAGTGTTAGGCTGCGAGGGGGGGGGCTAGGGTTAGGATGTGGGAAGTGACGGTTAGGGTTAGGCACTAAGCGGGGGGGATTAAGGTTAGGCTTGTGGGGGGGCTGGGGTTAGGCTGCGGGAAGGGAGGGTTAGGGTTAGGCACTAAGCGGGGAGGGTTAAGGTTAGGCTTCTGGGGGGGGGGGTTAGGTTGAAGGGAGGTTTAGGGTTAGGCTGCGGGGGGCGCTAGGGTTAGATTGCGGAAAGGGAGGGTTAGGGTTAGGCTGCGGAAAGGGAGGGTTAGGCACTAAGCGGGGGGGATTAAGTTTAGGCTGTTGGGGGGGCTGGGGTTAGGCTGTGGGAGGGAGGGTTAGGGTTAGGCACTAAGCGGGGGGGGGATTAAGGTTGGGCTTCTGGGGGGTTAGGGTTAGGTTGCGGGAAGGGAGGGTTAGCGTTAGGCTGCAAGGGGGGTTAGGGTTAGGTTGCAAGAAGGGAGTTTTAGGGTTAGGCTGCGGGGGGGGGGGGGGGCGCTAGGGTTAGGCTGCGGAAAGGGAGGGTTAGAGTTAGGGTGCAGAAAGGGAGGGTTAGAGTTAGGCTGCGGGAAGGGAGGGTTAGTGTTAGGCTGCAAGGGGGGTTAGGGTTAGGTTGTGGGAAGGGAGGGTTAGGGTTAGGCACTAAGCGGGGGGATTAAGGTTAGGCTGCTGGGGGTTGGGGTTAGGCTGCGGGAAGGGAGGGTTAGGGTTAGCCACTAAGCGGGGGGATTAAGGTTAGGCTTCTGGGGGGTTAGGGTTAGGTTGCGGGAAGGGAGTTTTAGGGTTAGGCTGCGGGGGGGGGGGGGGGGGCTAGGGTTAGATTGCGGAAAGCGAGGGTTAGACACTAAGTGGTGAGGGTTAGGGTTAGGCTGTGGGGGGGGGATTAGGGTTAGACTGTGAGGAGGGAGGGGTCAGGGTTAGGGGGGTAAAGGGAGAGGGTTAGACACCTAGCAGGTGTCGGGATTCTGCATGTCGGTATTCTGACCGCCGGCGTCCCAAGCACCGGGATTCCGACACCATCCCATTTATAATTATTCACTTTGTCAACGAAGGTTATTTTGTTATTATGGCGAGAACATTTTTTTATTTTGACCATCGACTTGAAATAAATATTGGCAAGATCACAGCCACGTCAGTCTGGAATTAATGTCAAAATAAAAATGAAGGTTCTTCCTCATTGCCTTTCATTCCTAGAGAATCACAAACATGTGGAAGACAAGAGACGTTAACGTCAAGTTCTTACGTTTCATCCGCACAATTCTCTTACTGTACTGAGAGAGCTGCAACAACAGGACGATAATTATGTGACGGCTGGAGGAGGCCCAGGCCGGAATTCTCACACCGACATTCCCAGCGATTCCCGCAGCTACAGGGGAAAAGGAGAAATTCTACACTGTATGGCTCATATCACTCAGATGATGAGGTTACAATGAGAGGAGTATATATTAAGCAGAATGCGTCAGGTTCTAAGGAAGTTTATATACAGCCGCTGCGCGGTGTTCTTATATAAAGGTGCTCACCTGCCTTCCAATCTTGGGAGATGCCTCTGCAAACTAACCTAGGTGTGTGGGAAGGCAGAAAAATATTCCAACGGCACTGCGCAAAAATGTAAACGTCACACGATGGGGGTGCAGGCCCAAATGCCTTGGACCCCGCAGATATTACAGATGTCACAGACAGCAATTGCTGACTGCCCGCATAGAGTGACCTATCTGTTGACACACCAGGGGACCCCGCATGTCTTTGACATAGTGTTAGTTATCTATGTTTGAAATCCAAATACTTGTAACACTTTGAACAGCATGGTTAGCACTGTGGCTAGCATTGATGCATCACATCACTGTGAGTTTGGGATCAATTCCCAGCAACGTCCTATCTGTGTGGAGTTTGTATTTGCCCGCGTGCACATACTAGTAGGTTAATTGGCTTCTGACAAATAAATTAGCTCTAGCGCCCCTGTGGTAGGGAATATATAGAGTGTAAGCTCCACTGGGGCTGGAAATGATGCAAGTGACTGATATACATAAAATAATAAAAATGCATCTGTGCAAAGGTCCGCATCACTGTAACTTATTTTAGGATTGCAACCTGTACATTTTATGAAGCAAGTCCTGACATTTAAAGAGGGGGTCAAGGGTCACACCTGCCGTCGTTAAATATTTTTGCTTCAAAAAGCGTGCATAACAATGTGTGTACACACCAAAGGCATTCCAGCCGGGAAACCAATACCCTGCAGCTGTTATGAGGATGTCTTTATTATGCTGGTCAATGAGGAATATTATCCCCTGAAACCATCTCCAGAAATTATTTTGCTATGCTATTAAGCTGAGAAATGCATAGCGGTGTGTGACTCCTCCCTCCGCACAATGGGGAATCTGGACGGCAGCGTATATTTAACATACAAGTACGGGCAGCCGGCAATTTCCTGTCAGGGCTGTATAATTTTGGCATTAGCGCCTTTGTGCACCCAGGCTCAGGAGTGATCTGCTGCAGACACACCAGAGACTAGATGGAGAGAAGTTCCCACCTGTACAATGGGGGTCATTCTGAGTTGTTCGCTCAGTAAATTTCTTCGCATCGCAGCGATTTTCCGCTTATTGCGCATGCGCAATGTTCGCACTGCGACTGCGCCAAGTAAATTTGCTATGCAGTTAGGTATTTTACTCACGGCATTACGAGGTTTTTTCTTCGTTCTGGTGATCGTAATGTGATTGACAGGAAGTGGGTGTTTCTGGGCGGAAACTGGCCGTTTTATGGGAGTGTGTGAAAAAACGCTACCGTTTCTGGGAAAAACGCGGGAGTGGCTGGAGAAACGGAGGAGTGTCTGGGCGAACGCTGGGTGTGTTTGTGACGTCAAACCAGGAACGACAAGCACTGAACTGATCGCACTGGAAGAGTAAGTCTCGAGCTACTCAGAAACTGCACAGAGAAGTCTTTTCGCAAATATATTGCGATTCTTTCGTTCGCAATTTTGATAAGCTAAGATTCACTCCCAGTAGGCGGCGGCTTAGCGTGTGCAAAGCTGCTAAAAGCAGCTTGCGAGCGAACAACTCGGAATGACCCCCAATGGCTGTGATGTCCAGGGAGGAGAGGGCTGTACCAGTTACTGGGCAGGCAGAAGCAGACTGAGATCTCTGTATTTCTTTTCTCATGTGGTATTCAAATCTCATTAGTGATCCTTTGCAGTGTACTGCAGGAATATTTTCCTTTTTATTTCCTTGTATAGGTTAACCCCTCCCTTTCATGCACCTGTGAAGGACCATTAAATTGATTTGAAAAACCACCATTTTATATTACAAATCTTAGGAGTCGTCCGGCAGCTCAGAACGCTGCACATGAGATATTTGTTTGAGGCCTGGCCCGGGGAAATTGAGGAACCGGGGAAAACTGAGAAGCCTAAAATTATATAGTCATCATGGATAAATAAACCCCTAAATCAGTGGTTTCCAAACTTTTTTGAATCACGGCGCCCTAGAATATCAGAATTTTTTTTTTCACGGCTCCCCTAGGCCAAAAATTTCTTATTGAGAAATTTAGAAAGAAATATTACATTAAGTAGATTGCATTTATATGTCATCCTTAGGGTCAGCTGTGTGGTGAGGGACAAGATTTGCTTCTGTTTGGCCACATATTTTATGACTGGCAGCCTCCAGCACTGGTTTTGCCGATTATATTGACCATGAATAATTTGAATCGTTCCTGGACCACCAACCCAGGGCACCCCTGCAAGTGTCCCGAGGCACCCCAGGGAGCCACGGCACACAGTTTGGGAACCTCTTGGAGAGGTACTTGTCTAAAGGGAGCAGAAAACAAGACCTGCACACGCTGCATGTGCAGAAGTAATTTGGAACTCCGGCCTTTCTGGATTGCACAGCTCCAAGTGGAAAAATAGAAGTCTGGGTTTTCCAGATCCCCCAGAGCCAGCAGGAAGTCAATAGCAGGAAAGGAGTTTAAAACTCCCATACACCCAATGCTCATTGCACTGATGCCTGTTAGAGGCCAGTGAGTGCTAGGACTTTTATGTTCATTTGGTTACTCTCTGTATGTACCTGTGTGACCAGGCCCAAGCCTATGTATGCTGTGCTTCAGTGTATGTATATGTATATGTATGTATGTATGTATATATATATATAGCAGATAGGAGAACAGGCGGCACTCTGGAGACTATTCAAAAGATTTTCTTTATTGGAGTAGCATCCAACAATTGTTTCGGGCCTCCGCCCGTCGTCAGGGATGTACAACACAATGAAAACAAACAATTTATACCCTCACAAGACCTTCCCCACATACAGAAAGAGATCTTCTCCCAGCTTCTCACCAGTCTGAGGTGTGCAGAAGCTATGGGTCTGATTCAGAGATTTACATACGTCTCTGATCGTTCATTATCTGTGCACAGGCAGGAGTTGTGCTACACATGTACAGACCTGGTCAGTCGCAGAGCCCGAAAAGCCAGGGGCCCGATAGAGTGAGACTAAGCAAGCGAGTGGTGGGTCGGAGAAGTGTGCGGCAAAAGCCTATAATGGGCTTGGATGGTAATAATTAGCCATAATTAAGCAATTATTCAAATACAACTGTAAGTAATAAAGATTGGGAGAGAAGATTGAGACGTTCTCTCTGCCAACGACAATATAACAGTTTCTCCTCCGTCCACCAACCACCAGCTTTACAAGCAACTGCTGGGAGCATGAGGTAAGGCCGCAGTGAATGCAGCATAATGTACAGCTAGCATTACATCACACGCAGCTACAGTGCCAAGTCCCCGGCACCTCATGTGAAAAGATTGCATTGCGACATCTCACACATTTTTACGAGCTATGAACAGGCCACATAAACCAGGTTTTAGCATCTCCCATAAAATGACATTACCCCAGAAACCGGGGTCTGCTCCAGCTGTCAGGACACTTTGTTTAACATGTGGAGTGGAGATGCCGGACACAAGATTTAGTTCACATATATTTCACGCTGATTCTCAGTCGGATGGATCTCTTTGCACGGACGCAAGTTTTAGCGCATAATGCATGCACAGAGATGAAATGACGCAAGTCAGATGGAACTTTGCTGGATCTGTCTTCCGGGAAATGATGTTTTAGGGTGGAGAACTCTGCGTCGGCGGTAATGCGATCAGAAGGAGCTGTCCTGTCTGGTGGGGGCATTTACAGTCAATACGCAGGAGGCCGCAAAAAGTCCAATTCAGTGGTTTAATACCAGGGAAGTTATTGCACCTAATTGCTCATCCGGGATGTAGTTGGTACAGGATCCTGGTGGTCAGGATACCAGTGCTGGAATGCCGACAGCTGTCAAAACACCGACTCTGAAATCCCGACAGGCAGGATCGCCAAAAGTATGTCGGGAAGAATAGGGTTAGACTGCGGATGGAGGGTTAGGGTAAGGCTGTGGGTGGGGAAGGGTTAGGGTTAGACTGTGGGTGGAGGACAGGGTCGGACTGGCCCACAGGGGTACCAGGGAAACCACTGGTAGGCCCCACTGCCCGAGGGTCCAATCCTTCTTCTAGGGATCAGGTTCAAGACTGTGCGCTTGTACTATACATGGTAGATATGTTGCATTACACTGCACTAAACTATTGTGTATTTCAAGCCTCAGGGAAGGCTGGCCCCACCCTCTTTGTAGTATGGCCACACCCCTAAGTATGGGCCCCTATCACTACATTCCCCCGGTGGGCCCATCATGCCCCAGTCCGACACTGGTGGAGGATTAGGGTTAGGCTGCAAGGGGAGGGTTAGGGTTACGCTGCGGGGGGAGGATTAGGGTTAGACTGTGGGTGGGGGAGGGTTAGGCTGCAGGTGGAGGGTTAGACTGCGGTTGGGGGAGGGTTACGCTGCGGGGGGAGGGTTAGGGTTAGACTGTGGGTGGGGGAGGGTTAGGCAGTGGGTGGTGGAGGGTTAGGGTTAGGCTGGAGGGGAGGGTTAGGGTTAAACTGTGGGTGGGGGAGAGTTAGGCTGGGGGGGAGGGTTAGGGTTAGACTGTGGGTGGGGGAGGGTTAGGCTGTGGGTGGGGGAGGGTTAGGATTAGGCTGCAGGGGGGAGGGTTAGGGTTAGAAGTGGGTGGAGGAGGGTTAGGCTTATGCTGCGGGGGGAGGGTTAGGGTTAGACTGTGGGTGGGGGAGGGTTAGGCTGCAGGGGGAGGGTTAGACTGCGGGTGGGGGAGGGTTAAGGTTAGACTGTGGGTGGGGGAGGGTTAGGCTGTGGGAGGGGAAGGGTTAGGGTTAAACTGTGGGTGGGGGAGAGTTAGACTGCGGAGGGGGGGTTAGGGTTAGACTGTGGGTGGGGGGGGTTAGGCTATGGGGGGAGGGACAGGGTTAGACTGTGGGTGGGGGAGGGTTAGGCTGTGGGTGGGGGAGGGTTAGGGTTAGGCTGCTGGGGGGAGGGTTAGGGTTAGACTGTGGGTGGGGGAGGGTTAGGGTGTGGGTGGGGAAGGGTTAGGGTTAAACTGTGGGTGGGGGAGAGTTAGGCTGCGGGGGGGGGGGTTAGGGTTAAACTGCGGGTGGGGGTGGATTAGGCTGCGGGGGGAGGGTTAGACTGTGGGTGGGGGAGGGTTACGATGCAGGGGGAGGGTTAGGGTTAGACTGTGGGTGGGGGAGGGTTAGGCTGTATGTGGGGGAGGGTTAGGATTAGGCTGCAGGGGGAGAATTAGGGTTAGACTGTGGGTGGAGGAGGGTTAGGGTTAGGCTGCAAGGGGGGGGGTTTAGGGTAAGACTGTGGGTGGGGGAGGGTTAGGGTTACACTGCGGGGGGAGGGTTAGGGTTAGACTGTGGGTGGGGGAGGGTTAGGCTGCAGGGGGAGGGTTAGGGTTAGACTGCGGGTGGGGGAGGGTTACGCTGCGGGGGGAGGGTTAGGGTTAGACTGTGGGTGGGGAAGGGTTAGGCTGTGGGTGGGGGAGGGTTAGGGTTAGGCTGCGGGGGGAGGGTTAGGGTTAGACTGTGGGTGGGGGAGAGTTAGGCTGTGGGTGGGGAAGGGTTAGGGTTAAACTGTGGGTGGGGGAGGGTTAGGCTGCGGGGGGAAGGTTAGGGTTAGACTGTGGGTGGGGGAGGGTGAGGCTGTGGGGGGAGGGTTAGGGTTAGACTGTGGGTGGGGGAGGGTTACGATGCAGGGGGAGGGTTAGGGTTAGACTGTGGGTGGGGGAGGGTTAGGGTTAAGCTGCAGGAGGGAGGGTTAGGGTTAGACTGTGGGTGGGGGAGGGTTAGGATTAGGCTGCAGGGGGGAAGATTAGGGTGAGGCTGCAGGGTTAGGGTTAGACTGTGGGAGGGGGAAGGTTAGGGTTAGGCTGCAGGTGGGAAGGTTAGGGTTAGACTGTGGGTGGGGGAGGGTTAGGGTTAGGCTGCAGGGAGAGGGTTAAGGTTAGACTGTGGGGGGGGGTTAGGCTGTGGGTGGGGAAGGGTTAGGGTTAGGCTGTGGGTGGGGGAGGGTTAGGCTGCAGGGGGAGGGTTAGGGTTAGACTGTGGGTGGGGGAGGGTTAAGGTTAGGCTGCAGGGGGGAGGGTTAGGTTTAGACTGTGGGAGGGGGAGGGTTAGGGTTAGGCTGCAGGGGGGAAGGTTAGGGTTAGACTGTGGGTGGGGGAGGGTTAGGCTGCGGGGGTAGGGTTAAGGTTAGGCTGTGGGGGCAGGGTTAAGGTTAGGCTAAGGTTAGGCTGCGAGAGGGAGGTATAGGGTTAGGCTGCGGGGGGATGGTTAGAGTTAGACTGTGGGTGGGGGGTTTACACTGCGGGGAGAGGGTTAGGGTTTGACTGTGGGTGGGGGAGGGTTAGGGTTAGGCTGCGGGGGGAGGGATGGGGTTAGACTGTGGGTGGGGGAGGGTTAGGGTTAGGCTGCGGGGGGAGGGATGGGGTTAGACTGTGGGTGGGGGAGCGTTAGGGTTAGGCTGCAGGGGGAGGGATATGGTTAGGCTGCGGGGGAGGGTTAAGGTTAGTCTGCAGGGGGAGGTTAGGGTTAGGCTGTGAGGGGAGGGTTAGGCTCTGGGGGGAGGGTTAGGGTTAGGCTGTGGGGGGAGGGTTAAGGATAGACTGTGGGTGGGGGAGGGTTAGGCTGTGGGTGGGGGAGGGTTAGGGTTAGGCTGCTGGGGGGAGGGTTAGGGTTAGACTGTTGGTGGGGGAGGGTTAGGGTGTGGGTGGGGAAGGGTTAGGGTTAAACTGTGGGTGGGGGAGAGTTAGGCTGTGGGGGGGGTTAGGGTTAGACTGTGGGTGGGGGAGGGTTAGGCTGCGGGGGGAGGGTTAGACTGTGGGTGGGGGAGTGTTACGATGCAGGGGGAGGGTTAGGGTTAGACTGTGGGTGGATGAGGGTTAGGCTGTTGGTGGGGGAGGGTTAGGATTAGGCTGCAGGGGGAGGGTTAGGGTTAGACTGTGGGTGGGGGAGGGTTAGACTGTGGGTGGGGGAGGGTTAGGATTAGGCTGCAGGGGGATGGTTAGGGTTAGACTGGGTGGAGGAGGGTTAGGGTTAGGCTGCAAGGGGGGGGGGTTAGGGTTAGACTGTGGGTGGGGGAGGGTTAGGGTTACACTGCGGGGGGAGGGTTAGGGTTAGACTGTGGGTGGGGGAGGGTTAGGCTGCAGGGGGAGGGTTAGGGTTACACTGCGGGTGGTGGAGGGTTACGCTGCGGGGGGAGGGTTAGGGTTAGACTGTTGGTGGGGGAGGGTTCGGCTGTGGGTGGGGGAGGGTTAGGGTTAGTCTGCGGGGAGAGGGTTAGGGTTAGACTGTGGGTGGGGGAGAGTTAGGCTGTGGGTGGGGAAGGGTTAGGGTTAAACTGTGGGTGGGGGAGGGTTAGGCTGCGGGGGGAGGGTTAGGGTTAGACTGTGGGTGGGGGAGGGTTAGGCTGCGGGGGGAGGGTTAGGGTTAGACTGTGGGTGGGGGAGGGTTACGATGCAGGGGGAGGGTTAGGGTTAGACTGTGGGTGGGGGAGGGTTAGGCTGTGGGTGGGGGAGGGTTAGGGTTAGACTGTGTAGGTGGTGGAGGGTTAGGGTTAAGCTGCAGGGGGGAGGGTTAGGGTTAGATTGTGGGTGGGGGAGGGTTAGGGTTTGGCTGCAGGGGGGAAGGTTAGGGTTAGGCTGCAGGGGGCAGGGTTAGGGTTAGACTGTGGGAGGGGGAGGGTTAAGGTTAGGCTGCAGGCGGGAAGGTTAGGGTTAGACTGTGGGTGGGGGAGGGTTAGGGTTAGGCTGCAGGGGGAGGGTTAAGGTTAGACTGTGGGAGGGTTAGGCTGTGGGTGGGGAAGGGTTAGGGTTAGGCTGTGGGTGGGGGAGGGTTAGGGTTAGGCTGCAGGGGGAGGGTTTGGGTTAGACTGTGGGTGGGGAAGGGTTAGGGTTAGGCTGCAGGGGGGAGGGTTAGGGTTAGACTGTGGGAGGGGGAGGGTTAGGGTTAGGCTGCAGGGGGGAAGGTTAGGGTTAGACTGTGGGTGAGGGAGGGTTAGGCTGCGGGGGTAGGGTTAAGGTTAGGCTGTGGGGGCAGGGTTAAGGTTAGGCTAGGGTTAGGCTGCGAGAGGGAGGTATAGGGTTAGGCTGCGGGGGGAGGGTTAGAGTTAGACTGTGGGTGGGGGGTTTACACTGCGGGGAGAGGGTTAGGGTTAGACTGTGGGTGGGGGAGGGTTAGGGTTAGGCTGCGGGGGGAGGGATGGGGTTAGACTGTGGGTGGGGGAGGGTTAGGGTTAGGCTGCAGGGGAGGGATAGGGTTAGGCTGCGGGGGAGGGTTAAGGTTAGTCTGCAGGGGGAGGTTAGGGTTAGGCTGTGAGGGGAGGGTTAGGTTCTGGGGGGAGGGTTAGGGTTAGGCTGTGGGAGGAGGGTTAAGATTAGGCTGCGGGGGGAGGGTAAGGGTTAGGCTGTGGACAGGGAGGGTTAGGGTTAAGCTGTGGGGGGAAGGGTTAGGGTTAGGCTGTGGGGGGAGGGTTAAGGTTAGGCTACAGGGGGAGGGTTAGGCTGTTGATGGGGGAGGGTTAAGGTTAGGCTGTGGCGGGGAGGGCTAGGGTTAGGCTGTGGGGGGAGGGTTAAGGTTAGGCTGTTGGGGGAGGGTTAAGGTTAGGCTGCAGGGGGGAGGGTTAGGGTTAGGCTGTGGGTGGGGGAGGGTTAGGGTTAAGCTGTGGGGGGGAGGGCTAGGGTTAGGCTGTGGGGGGAGGGTTAAGGTTAGGCTGCGGGGGGGAGGGTTAGGGTTAGACTGTGGGTGAGGGAGAGTTAGGGTTAGGCTGCGGGGGGAGGGATAGTGTTAGACTGTGGGTGGGGGAGGGTTAGGGTTAGGCCGTGGGGGGAGTGATAGGGTTAGGCTGCAGGGTTAGTCTGTGAGTGGCGGTTAGGGTTAGGCTGCAGGAGGGTTAGGGTTAGGCTGTAGGGGAAGGGTTAGGGTTAGGCTGCGGGGGGGAGGGTTTGGGTTAGGCTGCGGGGGGGAGGGTTAAGGTTAGGCTGTAGGGGGAGGGTTAAGGTTAGACTGTGGGTGGGGGAGGGTTAGGCTGCGGGGGGAGGGTTAGGGTTAGACTGTGGGTGGGGGAGGGTTACGATGCAGGGGGAGGGTTAGGGTTAGACTGTGGGTGGGGGAGGGTTAGGCTGTGGGTGGGGGAGGGTTAGGGTTAGACTGTGTAGGTGGTGGAGGGTTAGGGTTAAGCTGCAGGGGGGAGGGTTAGGGTTAGACTGTGGGTGGGGGAGGGTTAGGGTTAGGCTGCAGGGGGGAAGGTTAGGGTTAGGCTGCAGGGGGCAGGGTTAGGGTTAGACTGTGGGAGGGGGAGGGTTAAGGTTAGGCTGCAGGCGGGAAGGTTAGGGTTAGACTGTGGGTGGGGGAGGGTTAGGGTTAGGCTGCAGGGGGAGGGTTAAGGTTAGACTGTGGGAGGGTTAGGCTGTGGGTGGGGAAGGGTTAGGGTTAGGCTGTGGGTGGGGGAGGGTTAGGGTTAGGCTGCAGGGGGAGGGTTTGGGTTAGACTGTGGGTGGGGAAGGGTTAGGGTTAGGCTGCAGGGGGGAGGGTTAGGGTTAGACTGTGGGAGGGGGAGGGTTAGGGTTAGGCTGCAGGGGGGAAGGTTAGGGTTAGACTGTGGGTGGGGGAGGGTTAGGCTGCGGGGGTAGGGTTAAGGTTAGGCTGTGGGGGCAGGGTTAAGGTTAGGCTAGGGTTAGGCTGCGAGAGGGAGGTATAGGGTTAGGCTGCGGGTGGAGGGTTAGAGTTAGACTGTGGGTGGGGGGTTTACACTGCGGGGAGAGGGTTAGGGTTAGACTGTGGGTGGGGGAGGGTTAGGGTTAGGCTGCGGGGGGAGGGATGGGGTTAGACTGTGGGTGGGGGAGGGTTAGGGTTAGGCTGCAGGGGAGGGATAGGGTTAGGCTGCGGGGGAGGGTTAAGGTTAGTCTGCAGGGGGAGGTTAGGGTTAGGCTGTGAGGGGAGGGTTAGGTTCTGGGGGGAGGGTTAGGGTTAGGCTGTGGGGGGAGGGTTAAGATTAGGCTGCGGGGGGAGGGTAAGGGTTAGGCTGTGGACAGGGAGGGTTAGGGTTAAGCTGTGGGGGGAAGGGTTAGGGTTAGGCTGTGGGGGGAGGGTTAAGGTTAGGCTACAGGGGGGAGGGTTAGGGTTAGGCTGTTGATGGGGGAGGGTTAAGGTTAGGCTGTGGCGGGGAGGGCTAGGGTTAGGCTGTGGGGGGAAGGGTTAAGGTTAGGCTGTGGGGGGAGGGTTAAGGTTAGGCTGCAGGGGGGAGGGTTAGGGTTAGGCTGTGGGTGGGGGAGGGTTAGGGTTAAGCTGTGGGGGGGAGGGCTAGGGTTAGGCTGTGGGGGGAGGGTTAAGGTTAGGCTGCGGGGGGAGGGTTAGGGTTAGACTGTGGGTGAGGGAGAGTTAGGGTTAGGCTGCTGGGGGAGGGATAGTGTTAGACTGTGGGTGGGGGAGGGTTAGGGTTAGGCCGTGGGGGGAGTGATAGGGTTAGGCTGCAGGGTTAGTCTGTGAGTGGCGGTTAGGGTTAGGCTGCAGGAGGGTTAGGGTTAGGCTGTAGGGGAAGGGTTAGGGTTAGGCTGCGGGGGGGAGGGTTTGGGTTAGGCTGCGGGGGGAGGGTTAAGGTTAGGCTGTAGGGGGAGGGTTAAGGTTAGGCTGCGGGGGAGGGTTAGGGTTAGGCTGTGGGGAGGGAGGGTTAGGGTTAGGCTGTGGCGGGGTTAGGGTTAGGCTGTGGGGGGAGGGTTAAGGTTAGACTGTGGGGGAAGGGTTGGGGTTAGGCTGCGGGAGGGGAAGGTTAGGGTTAGGCTGCGGGAGGAGGGTTAGTGTTAGGCTGCGGGGGGAGGGTTAATGCATACCTCCCAACATGACCCTCTCCAGGAAGGACACTGGACTTTCCTCTTAATTAATGATTGCCATCACCTGTGCTGAAACACCTTTCTTTTTAAATAACTAGTTTAGCACAGGTGATGGCAATCATAAATTAAGTGGGAAGTCCAGGAGCAGAGCATTGTGTCCCTCCTGGAGAGGGTCATGTTGGGAGGTATGGTTAAGGTTAGGCTGCCGGGGGGAGGGTTAGGGTTAGGCTGTGGGGGGGAGGGTTAAGTTTAGGCTGCGGGGGAGGGTTATAGTTAGGCTGTGGGGGGGAGGGTTAAGGTTATGCTGCGGGGGGGGGTTATGGTTAGACTATGGGCAGGGAGGGGGGGTTAGGGTTAGGCTGTGGGGGGATGGTTAAGGTTAGGCTGCGGGGGGAAGGTTAAGGTTAGGCTGTGGGGGGGTTATGGTTAGACTGTGGGCAGGGGGGGTTAGGGTTAGGCTGTGGGGGGAGGGTTAAGGATAGGCTGCAGGGGGGAGGGTTAGGGTTAGGCTGTGGTGGGGAGGGTTCATGGTTATGCTGTGTGGGGGGGGTTATGGTTAGGCTGTGGGCAGGGAGGGAGGGTTAGGGTTAGGCTGTGGGGGGAGGGTTAAGGTTAAGCTGCGGGGGGAAGGTTAAGGTTAGGCTGTGGGGGGTTATGGTTAGACTGTGGGCAGGGGGGGTTAGGGTTAGGCTGTGAGTGGGGGAGGGTTAGGGTTAGGCTGTGGGGGGAGGGTTAAGGATAGGCTGTGGTGGGGAGGGTGCATGGTTATGCTGTGTGGCGGGGTTATGGTTTGGCTGTGGCAGGGGGGGTTAGGGTTAGGCTGTGAGTGGGAGAGGGTTAGGGTTAGGCTGCGGGGGGGAGGGGTTAGGGTTAGGCTGTGGTGGGGAGGGTTCATGGTTATGCTGTGTGGGAGGGGTTATGGTTAGGCTGTGGGCAGGGGGGGAGGGTTAGGGTTAGGTTGTGAGTGGGGGAGGGTTAGGGTTAGGCTGCGGGGGGAGGGTTAAGGTTATGCGGCGGGGGGGGGTTATGGTTAGACTGTGGGCAGGGAGGGGGGGTTAGGGTTAGGCTGTGGGGGGAGGGTTAAGGTTAGGCTGCGGGGGGAAGGTTAAGGTTAGGCTGTGGGGGGTTATGGTTAGACTGTGGGCAGGGGGGTTAGGGTTAGGCTGTGGGGGGTTATGGTTAGACTGTGGGCAGGGGGGGTTAGGGTTAGGCTGTGAGTGGGGAAGGTTAGGGTTAGGCTGCGGGGGGAGGGTTAGGCTGTGGTGGGGAGGGTTAGGGTTAGGCTGTGGTGGGGAGGGTTCATGGTTATGCTGTGTGGGGGGGGGTTATGGTTATGCTGTGTGGGGAGGGTTCATGGTTATGCTGTGTGTGGGGGGGGTTATGGTTAGGCTGTGGGCAGGGAGGGGGGATTAGGGTTAGGCTGTGGGGGGATGGTTAAGGTTAGGCTGCGGGGGGAAGGTTAAGGTTAGGCTGTGGGGGGTTATGGTTAGACTGTGGGCAGGGGGGGTTAGGGTTAGGCTGTGAGTGGGGGAGGGTTAGGGTTAGGCTGCGGGGGGGAGGGTTCATGGTTATGCTGTGTGGGGGGGGTTATGGTTAGGCTGTGGGCAGGGAGGGAGGGTTAGGGTTACTGTGCTCCAGCGCCCCTGCCCAGATTTCAGGCTGTCGGGATGCAGGTGTCGGTATTTTGACAGCCGGCATCCTGACTGCTGGGATCCCATACACAACCCGCTCATGCATTGGTGATAAATCTAGGGTGGTGAAAAGTTTTATGCATCATCAACTATAATGAGGAAACATCCCAGAACGTATACAGAGCAGACAGCTGCTGTCACCTATTTCATATCAATATTGTATGTATAATAGGAATAAAACAGACACGGTAAATGCTGGGTCCACTATCTATCTATCTATCTATCTATCTATCTATCTATCTATCTATCTATCTATCTATTTCTTTTGTTTACATAAATTTCAAAAGAGCTGTAATTGTTCTAAAACAGTAATGGGGCCCATACATCTATGGGCAGATTCCTCGTTCTGTCTACCCCGAATGGCGGTCAAAAATGTAGATTGGCAGACATCAATGATCGCCGATCAATTTTAAAAATGTCAAAACACTTCCTATTAAAATTCCCTGAATCGTAGGATCTGATAGTTTTTGGGAATTGGCAAATCGAGCATTTGAAACATGTTGGATTTCCCCAATTCCCTGACCCAGGTGTACAGAGAATGGGGAATTGCCCCAATACACCCCTGCTGTATATCAGTCATGAGGAACATAGGATGTCCTATACCTGCCATGAGGAACAAAGGGAGTCCTAAACCTACCATGAGAAACAGAGAGTGTCCTATACCAGCAGTGAGGACAGAGGAAGTCCTATACCTGCCATGAGGAACAGAGGGAGTCCTATACCAGTACAGAGGAACAGAATCAGTCCTATACTAACCATATGACACAGAGGCAGTCCTATACTAGCCATAAGGCACAGAGGCACTCCTATGCCAGCCATGAGGAATATAGGATGTCCTATACCTGCCATGAGGAACAGAAGGAGTCCTATACCTGCCATGAGGAACAGAGGGAATCCTATACTAACCATATGACACAGAGGCAGTCCTATACTAGCCATAAGGCACAGAGGCAGTCCTATGCCAGCCCTGAGGAACAGAGGAAGTCCTATACCAGCCCTGAGAATCAGAGGGAATCATATGACAGCCCTGAGGAACAGAGAATGTCCGAAAGCAGCCCTGAGGAACAGAGGGAATCCTATGCCAGCCCTGAGGAACAGAGAATGTCCGAAAGCAGCCCTGAGGAACAGAGGGAATCCTATGCCAGCCCTGAGGAACAGAGAATGTCCGAAAGCAGCCCTGAGGAACAGAGGGAATCCTATGCCAGCCCTGAGGAACAGAGAATGTCCGAAACCAGCCCTGAGGAACAGAGGGAATCCTATGCCAGCCCTGAGGAACAGAGAATGTCCTATACCAGCCCTGAGGAACAGAGGGAATCCTATGCCAGCCCTGAGGAACAGAGAATGTCCGAAACCAGCCCTGAGGAACAGAGGGAATCCCATGCCAGCCCTGAGGAACAGAGGGAGTCCTATACCAGCCCTGAGGAACAGAGGGAATCTTATGCCAGCCCTGAGGAACAGAGAATGTCCTATACCAGCCCTGAGGAACAGAGGGAATCCTATGCCAGCCCTGAGGAACAGAGAATGCCCTATACCAGCCCTGAGGAACAGAGGGAATCCGATGCCAGCCCTGAAGAACAGAAGGTGTGCTATTCCAGCCCTGAGGAACAGAGGGAATCCTATGCCAGCCCTGAGGAACAGCGAATGTCCAAAACCAGCCCCGAGGAACAGAGGGAATCCTATGCCAGCCCTGAGGAACAGAGGGAATCCTATGCCAGCCCTGAGGAACAGAGAATGTCCTATACCAGTCCTGAGGAACAAAGGGAATCCTATGCCAGCCCTGAGGAACAGAGGGAATCCTATGCCAGCCCTGAGGAACAGAGGGAGTCCTATACCAGCCCTGAGGAACAGAGGGAATCCTATGCCAGCCCTGAGGAACAGAGAATGCCCTATATCAGCCCTGAGGAACAGAGGGAATCCTATGCCAGCCCTGAGGAACACAGAATGTCCTATACCAGTCCTGAGGAACAGAGGGAGAGCTATACCTGCCATGAGGAAGAGAAGGTGTCCTATACCAGCCATGAGGAACAGAGGGAGTCCTCTACCAGCCCAGAGGAACAGAGGGACTCCTATACCAGCCCTGAGGTACATAGGGAGTCCTAAACCAGCCATGAGGAACATAGGGAGTCCTATACCAGCCATGAGGAACATAGGGAGTCCTACAGTATACCAGCCCTGAGGAACATAGGGAATCCTATACCAGGGGGTATAACAGGTTAGGAAGATTGCCAGCCAATCCTGGACATCATCCAGTTTGGTACACCTGCTAATACATATTTCAGTGCAGCTGGAGTTCCTATCCCCTTTAACAGCTCATTTCTATAAATATATAATACTAGGAGCTCATCGCGCCCTACGGGTGCTCTGCACACCGTCGCAAGGGGCTACGCCCCCTTAAGCCTTGCACGGCCTTTGGGTGTGCAATATGTTGATTATATGGAGTATTACCTCCAAACATAATTGTGTGATTGGTTAAATATTGTGTGGACAAAGGGCGTGTGATGGTTAATGGGCCTTAGCCCCTTGCGACTGTGTGAACAGCGCACGCAGGGCATGATGAATACCTAGTAGGTGCTGTGATTGGGGGTGTGGCTGGTGCGGGGGAGACACGGATGGTGGAGGGGGGCCAGGGGTGTTGCGGGTGGGGGAGGCACGGTAACAGGAGTGCTTTGAGTGGTGGAGGGGCGGTTGAGGGGGGGGGACTGCGGATGGAGGAGGGTGTCTGTAGATGCTGCGGGTGAAAGGGGCGGCAGATGGGGGAGGAGGCCGGAGAGATGTGGATGGGGGAGTGTTGGGTGCGGGATAGACGCGGATAGGGGAGGGTGTCCTGGGGTGCGGCGAGTGGGGGAGAGTCCTGAGCCACCGTGGTGTGGGGGGTAGCGGGGGTGCCGCGGGGGGGTTGGGGTGGTTGAGGGGGTGCGGTGGGTGGGGTAGGGCCGGGTACGTGGGTTGCATGGTTGGGGGAAGGGCGAATGCAGGGGTGCCATGGTGGGGGAGGTGGACCGGAGCCACCACGGGTGGGGGAGGGTGCGATGATGCTGCGGTTGTGGGATTGCATGAGGTGCATCCAGCTGGAGCACCGCAGAGGTGACAGTATAGGGGACACAGGCACAGCATAGGTGACACCTGGTGCCGCAAGGTCGTGACCGGCAGAGCCGGGACACAGCAGCAGAGCTCTCCCGGAGACAGGCAGCGCAGAGCCGGGCCATGTGTTGTGCACGGAAGGAAAGGGGAGAGCAGCAGCACACTGCCGGCCTCCTGCAGCCCTCCGCTGATGCAGCCGCACTACTTACTGAAGTCCAGCCAGTAGTCTCCTGTGTGGACACGCCCCGTCTCCTGGGTGCTGTAACGCGGCATGCAGCCGAACCAGCCACGGTGACACGCTACGGTGCTCTCTCCACGGCAAGGCTTCCGGCCAGCGTGAGCAGCTCAGCAGAGGCTAAACGGCGATCCGGAGCAACACAGCACGTGCATGTTACTCTGGTGGCGGAGGCGCGGGCCCTACACACAGCCGCAGCAGCGCTATCCGACATTGCCAGTAGTACCAAGTTGTAAAGTGACCTCTGACGTCACCAGGGGGAGGAGCTACCTTGGTGCTAACCCAATGAGAGCTCCTAGCCATGGCCAGCGTTAGCCACACATCACTCTGAGCAATTATGTAGGAGATGGAGTATTACCTGCATGCCTAGTTATGTTAGTGGTAAAATATTGCACGATGAAGGGGCGTCCAATGGCGAAGATGGCGTAGCCCCTTGCGACAGGGAAGTGGTGGGGGAGTGGGGGTTGCGGATGCTGGTGGGGGTCTGGAGGCACTGCGGTTGGTGGAGGGGCGGGTGCGGGGGAGCCGCAGGCGGGGTAGGGGGTCCAGAGGTGGCGCGGGTGGGGGAGGGGTGGGTGCGGGGATACCGCGGATGGGGGTGGAGATATAATATATAAAATTGTACATACTATTAAGTAGAGAAAATCGCGGGTGGGGGAGGGGTTGGTGCGGGGGTGCTGCGGGTGGGGTAGGGAGTCCGGAGGTGGTGCGGGTGGGGGAGGTCAAGAGTGTTATGTTAGTGGTTAAATATTGATGGAGGGGCGGGTTGGGGGGGTGCCGCGGGTGGGGTAGAGGGTCCGTACGTGGTGCGGGTGGGGTAGGGACGTGGGTGCGGCGGATGGGGGAGGAGATCTGGAGACGCTGCGGTTGGTGGAGGTGCCGTGGGTGGGGTAGGGGGGTCCGGAGGTGGAGCGGGTGGGGGAGGGGTGGGTGCGGGTATACCGCGGATGGGGGTGGAGATATAATATATAAAATTGTACATACTATTAAGTAGAGAAAATCGCGGGTGGGGGAGGGGTTGGTGCGGGGGTGCTGCGGGTGGGGTAGGGAGTCCGGAGGTGGCGCGGGTGGGGGAGGTCAATAGATTTATGTTAGTGGTTAAATATTGATGGATGGGCGGGTGGAGTGGTGCCGCGGGTGGGGTAGGGGGTCAGTAGGTGGTGCGGGTGGGGTAGAGACGTGGGTGCGGCAGGTGGGGGAGGAGATCTGGAGATGCTGCGGTTGGTTGAGGGGCGGGGGTGCCGCGGGTGGGATAGGGGGTCCGGAGGTGGCGTGGGTGGGGGAGGGGTGGGTGCGGGGGTACCGCGGATGGGGGTGGAGATATAATATTGTACATATTATTAAGTAGAGAAATTCTACATTGGACCACACAGAGTACTGCCCTACATACACACATATGTAGCTGCAGACACACATGTACACTGACATATATGATCCCACATGTCACAATGTCCCCCTAGTTACAGGATACATATAATGGCCATCCTCATCTAGTGCCGGGGCCCCCTGCCCAGCCATTGTGTCAGCAGCAGGGAGATTGCAAGTGATTGGGTGGCAGCAGTGACCCTGGTGCAGCTGGAAGGGACACTTCCCCGGCGCTGACACCAGGCAGAGAGAGAGGAGGCGGCTCATTGTGCGGGGCCGAGGCCGGACCCGGCCGCTCCCCTCACGTAGGTGCAGGGCCGGGAGGCGGGGGCAGGGATAGCGATAAGCCGCAGTGCTATCGCTGTTCACACTGATCTCTGTGGTGGTGGCTGCCGCCTCCTGCTGCACGGCGCCCATCGGACACACAGCAGCGGGCAGGCCAGGAGAGGGGCGGCTCTTACCTGCTCCCAGCACACGCCGCTGATCACCCGCTCATGTGAGACGGACGGGTGAGGACAATGGGGCGGTGCAGGGGGGTCGGTCTCCTCTGTTGGGGCAAGGGTTTTTTGGGGGCGTTAATTGGAGGCGGGGTGATGGTGTCTGTAACTTATAGATTAGGCCAGATCTGTGACTCCGCCCAGCGTTAGCAAATGAGTCACAAAGTCACAGATCTGGGCTAATATATATAACTAGGTGCTTCATCGCGCCCTACGGGCGCTCTTCACACCGTCGCAAGGGGCTACGCCCCCTTAACCCTTGCATGCCTTTCTGGGGTTTAATATTTGTATTATATGGAGTATTACCTGCATTCCTTTGTTAGTGGTTAAATATTGCACAATGAAAGGGTGTGCGATGGTGAAGGAGGCGCAGCCCCTTGCGACGGCGTGAACAGCACCTGCAGGGCACGATGTACAGAATGTAGCGGGTGCGGGGGGGACTGCGGATGGTGTCTGTAGATGCTGCGGGTGGAGGGGAGGCAGAAGTGGGGGTGGGGCCCGGATGGGGAAGGTTCGGGAGGTGCTGCGCGTGGGGGAGGGGCAGAGGAGTGGGGGATGCAGATGGGGGAGGGGTCCGGAGGCACCGCAGGTGGGGGAGGGGCAGGGGTGCCACGGGTGGGAGAGGGGCAGGTGTGGGGATGTTGTGGATGGGTGAAGGGTTCCGGAGGTGCTGTGGGATGGGAAGGGACGGGTGTGCCGGGGGTTGGGTAGGGGACCGCAGGCACCATGGGTAGGGTAGGGGCAGGTACGGGTGTTGCGGCGGATGGGAAAGGAGGTCCGGAGGTGCTGCAGGTGGTGGAGGGGCAGGTGCAGGGGTGCCATTGGTGGGGGAGGGGTGGGTGAGGGGGGGACCGCTGATGGAGGAGGGTGTCTGCAGATGCTGCGGGTGGAGGGGGGCAGGTGTGGGGGGAGACGTATAAGGGGGGTGAATGGTGGAAGGGGCCTGGAGGTGCTGTGGGTGGTGAAGGGGTGGAGGAGTGGGAGCCACGCGTGGTGTAGGGGGTCTGGAGGCACAGCATGTGGGGGAGGGGTGGAGTGCCGCATGTGGTGGAGGGGAAGGTGCGGAGGTGTGGTGCATTGGGGAGAGGTCTGGAGGCGCTGCGGGTACTGTACATGCCATAAAAGGTAGTTGGAGGGTATGCAGTAACAGGGCCAGGACAGGGGTGACAGGGTCAGTACAGGGTTGACGGGGCCAGGACAGGGGTGACGGGGCCAGGACAGGGGTGTTGCCATATAGACCATTACATAACAATATAATTTAGTAGGTACCAAAGTTAGAACAAATTATGTAAATTAAATAATATGATTTATTACCCAATGTGATTTTAACCAGTTAAGAGTGTGTGTATATATATATTATTGTAAGGTATAACTTAAATAGGTTTGAATGTATTAGTCTTATGTTTTGAGAATTTAGTAGCATGTATTTCTGTGTGTTTTACTGCAAGATTATGGGTCATTATGTAAGAGACAGGTTTTCCCTGTGTAAGCCATATAGCCAGAATACACAATACATTGAGCATTACACAAATTCATCCCTTCCATGCCATTATTCATATCTGAATTAATGAAAGGATTAACGTCTGATCTGCGCTATACCAAGTACAATTAAATCAAAGTTTACATGATATGTAGATATATGTATACTGTATACTTGATTCACACACAGCAAATAAATAATCATAACTTGGTGGATAAAGTCAATAGGTCACCTAGCTCAGGTCTCATAATATGCAAACAGTTACTGGTATGAACAGGGTACATTGGAATTCACAATCAAAGATCTTCATACCTTTAGAGAGTACATCAACCAGCTGGCCTATTGTCCAGTTATACTGCTGGCCAGAGGCAATGATAATATAGGATCAAACGCACTATAAACAGGTCACAATCATTTATGCTAACACCCTAGGGCCTAGGCGAAATAGATCGTTTACACATCCATACAAAGGTAGATCTCTGATGGATAAAGGAATACCAAACTTTATGATCCCAAAATTCTCTACATGCTCACCACCGTGGGACGGAGTTAGCAGAGAACGTTTTATTACACTTTGGAATCTGTCAAAACCTATAATTATGTACTCCATTGGAAACTGTGGGCATATACTAGTTTTGAATTGGTAGAATATAGGATATAAGGGGCAGTCTGATAGATAGAGAGTTAGAAGGAGAGGAGGAAGGAACAAAGTCCAGAGGGAGTCAGGATCCTAAGACGGTAGCTATGAATTATGCCCTCACATATTCTTGCAAGTGTATAGTATGTGTATTAATTGTTTAAGTTTGTAAAACTGTTTGTGTTTTATGTATGTACCATGGTTAAGGAAGTTTAGATAAATTATAAGATTTATTATCATTGTGTTATCTTATCTTGTAATTTGTATCACCTATAATAAATGTACTAGACAAAATAGAGCTGGTATTCCAAGTCTTGAACTCATTTTCGGAATCACTAAAGTTATACATGAAATCTGCATATATTATATAAGGCTCTGCAAGTTGGGACAACTGACTTGTAGTCAAAGTATAGTACTTATATGTTCAATGAGCCAGGATTATATATCTCTGTAAAGTATATTTAGGCTTTGCCTGGAAATATTTCCTGGACAGTAGAGATATAGCTCCTTTAATCTGAGCCAATCACAGGTATGAAAATAGGAACGTCCACGCATTACATATTGTGTGATTGGACCAGTACTAAACATCACCCCTTTTGTTATGAGCCCACCTATTTGTAAGCCTATTATAATATATTTGCAGATATAAAATACATAAACCATTATATCAATATATGATATAATAAATATATGTTATATAAGATTCCATAAATCAACATTGGCGACCACGGAAGGGACTTGGAATTATTCAGTATCAATTTTGACTAAATACAATATTTAGGGGCAGCGCAAGGGCTATAAGCCCGCTGGGCAAAATACAAGATCACAGTGGAATAAGTTGCAAATGACTAGAGAATTTTATTTTCTAAAAAAGGCCTAAAGTAAGAAATTAAAAAACACGGGTGTTAGAGTTTAACTTATCAGGCTAGCGAACAGATAAGGGAGGATACCACGTGCAAAATATAGGAAATATTGTTCCCAAATACTAAAAGTTTGTAATTCTCAGTGATAGAATACATATAACGAAAGGGAATAAATCTGTAAAATGGCTACAATGTCAAATATAGACAGCATTGTAGTGAAATACATCACAAAGCAAAAGTGTACAGACTTTGCTTGTGATGCCAAATTAAAAGAAAACCCATGGAGCTATGTCCAGGGTTTGTTTGATGATGAAATTAAATCATCAAAGAAAAGGAAACAGAAAGGAATAGCCATTGCAGGCTTGTATGCAGCCTGTTTGGCTATGGATGCTAAATTAAGCAGTTTAGCTAAAACCCTACAAAAATGTAGAGAAGAATCTAATTTAAAAGAAACAGAAAGCAAGGAAAAAATAGATCAGCTAAATATCCAAATTAAAACTTTAACAACACTTAATGACATGGGTAAAATCTCCCAGGATGAAGTGTTACAGAAACATAAAAATGCTCAGAGGGAATCCACAGAATGTAGGAGAGCTCTAACAGAGGTTACAACAGAGAGAGATGAGATAATAAGTGCATATAAAGTTATGCAGGGACAGCTCACAGAATGTATGAAAGGGAAAGCAATTGACCATACCCCTTGTGTGGACAGGGAGATGCAGCTTATGCAAGAGATATCTGTTCTGAAAGGACATATTGCTGCAAACATTAGGATAGGAACTGCAGCCACTGCCCCATATCCTATCTATGCATATGAAAGAGAACAATGGGACACAAATCATGAGGACAGAGAGGACTGCTGGGGAGAGGGGAATTCTACTGAATCTACCCTCAGGGTACCCATAGCAATGGGAGAGTTTGCAGAATCAGCAGCGAATAGGGAGTGCTCTATATTAATAGGCACAGATAGTAGTGATGAAGAAGTACAGACAGAAATTGAGGCACACAGGGCTCATAAACAGCCAGCATTCCTCACTGAGAGTAGGAACACCCTATTGGGATTCAATAGTGAAGGAGAGGCCATTCACTCAAGGGCCCCTAGTGCCAATCATCCCCCACAACCCATAAAAACACTTATGGGAGTGGCAGATATGATTGGAAAAATGAGTTCAGGAGAACACATCACCTCCCATGCAGCTAATGTTCAGCAGAGGTGTGAACTTCTAGGAATTAGAAATCTCACTGATCAGGTTAAGGTACTGCAATTAACAATTCCATTAGCTGCTTGGAGCGCTTTGCCAGATCTGATTAAAGAAGGTAAAGGTACATATGAAGAAACTGTAGAGGAGCTACAAAAGATAATTAACCCTTCAGTAGCATGCACAATGGTTGCATATGAAATCAAACAGCAAAGTGAGGAGAACCCATTAATATATGCAAATAGATTGTGGGCAGCATATAGTGCAGGAAACAGCAAAAATGACAACAGTCAGAAAAACAGCAAAGATTTCAAAAACTTGTTGGTGCATAACTCGCACCCCACAATTAAAGCTAAGTGTGAACACTTGATAGATACCGTAAAGCATAGCTATGATAAAATAATGGGATTAATGCAGCGGTCCTTTCAAGCAGTACAGGCCAGTAAGCAACGTAAGATGGCAGAAAGGAATGAGAAATGTGTTATAAAGAGGGTTGCAGCATTAGAGTCAGAAGGTAAACCAATGGTGGTTGAAGGGCCCCACATTCCAGGGGAGGTAAACACACCATTTAACCCACGATGGAACACAGGGTCACAAAGGAGAGGGGGAATGTTTAAAGAGAGATCCATTTTTAGAGGTGGAGGTAGAGGATACCAAGGACATTCAAATGATGGAGCTTGGAATAGACACATGGGTTACTCACAACATTTTGGGAACAGAGGAAAGGACACAGAGTTTAAACACCAGGGTCCCACTTACACAGAGCTAAGACACCAGCTACAGGCCATAAAAGAGAAGTATGAGAATTTAGAAAAAGCAAACAAAGTGCAGCAAGCTGACACACAAAAGGAGAAAAATTGACAGTCAGTGGCCCCAAGGATAGTTGCACCAATCACTTTAGATAGGTGCGGGCGCCCTCAAGTCTCGGTTCTGGTCAGGGGCCACCAGCACACAATGTTACTAGACACCGGTGCCGCCATATCAATCCTACATGATGATCAGCCACATCACTCTCCTCTGTCAGCAGGAAAAACAATACATCTCCAAAGCTTTGCAGGGAATAAGGTAGATACAGTGCTGTCAAACCCTCTCCAAATACAAATAGGAGATGTATCTGCAATTCACACATTTGCATTAGCCTCACTGCCAAGTGAAACTAATTTATTAGGGTCTGACTTTATGATCCCTAATGGGTGTATATTGGATCTGACTAACCTTTTACTTCTGCAGAGTTCTCCTAATGTAACACCTGAGGTTGTAATTATACCAGATTCCCATGTAATTGCTGCTGTAAAACCCAATAATGCGAAATATGATGTGCTTAAGGCTAATGTTGATCATCCTGACAAAGATTTGGTATTACCATTACTTGAACAGTTTCAGGATGCTTTTGCTAAACACAAACATGACTGTGGGAAGGTAAACAAGGTGATTGAAGTCAGTGGTCTTGACCCTCCCCCACAGAAGCAGTACAATTTCCCACAGGAGGCCATAAGCTTCATTCAAGAAACAATTGACTCTCTGTTAGAGCAGCGTGTAATCAGACCATGTGTATCCACTAACAATGCGCCAATATGGCCAGTACGGAAACCGGATGGTTCCTGGCGGCTCACAATTGACTACCGCAAACTTAATGGCCTTACGCTTAGCTGCGCACCCACTGTTGCGTCAATGCCAGACATTCTAAAAATGTTAAGCCCAGAGCATAAATGGTTCACAGTTTTAGATATTTCAAATGGGTTTTGGTCTCTGCCTCTATCTGAAGAGTGTCAATACAAATTTGCCTTCACATTTCTGGGAAAGCAATACACGTTTACATGTCTTCCACAGGGCTTCCATAATTCTCCATCATTTTTCCATACTACGATGAGAGAAATTTTAACTGATTTTTCTTCCCACAAGAATTTATTGCAGTATGTAGATGATCTCTTACTAGCAACAGAGACAAAGGAAGAGCATCTTCAGCTACTGGGAGAACTCCTTGGCATCCTCAAAGACGCAGGTTTGAAGTGTAACCCATCTAAAGCTCAGATTTTACGGGAATCTGTTTCCTTCCTGGGGATCAGTGTTACGGCTGATGGGAGAACAATATCGGCAGATAAGGTAAAAACCATCCTTCGTTTACCCCTTCCTGTCAGCATACCTACACTGAGATCCTTCCTGGGGTTGGTAAATTACTCTAGGTCCTTCATTTCTGATTTTTCACAAATATCTGCACCTCTCTATTCTCTCCTCAAAAAGGATATAAAATGGGAATGGACCCCCAGTCACACAAAGGCAGTAGAAACATTAAAAGAAGCACTAGCTAGTGCCCCTGCCCTTGCAAATCCAGACCCACAGTTACCCTTTCACTTAGAGACAGCAGCAACAGAAACAGCCATGTCTGCAGTCCTGTCACAGGAAATACATGCACAGCAAAGGCCCATAGCTTATGCATCAAAGTTACTGACACCAGTGGAATTAAAATACTCTGTGTGTGAAAAACACCTTCTTGCCACATTTTGGGCAGTAAAACAGTTCACATACATGATAGGCCTGAACCCTATCATCTTACATTCCACGCACACACCAACAAGGTTCCTCCTCACAGACAGAATCAAAGATGGGAATGTCTCTAATGCCAGGTTAGCACATTGGGCCCTTTTGTTGCAGGATCGAGATATAACAGTGAAGGCAACTAACAGTCCATCCACCTGTGCATATGGACTAATATACCAGGGACTGACACACACATGTGACTTACTCCCAGCTGACCATTCAAAACATTTGTTTAGAGCAATGCCACAGGAGGCTACAGCCCCTGAACAAACCACCCAGATCTTTACAGATGGTTCATGTTTTTATGTACATGGGTCACCCCATGCAGGTTTTGGTCTGTACATAATGCATCCCCAAACCACACCACAATCTGTTTTTCGATCTTGTGATGTAAAGTCTGCACAGTACGCTGAGCTGGCAGCAGTAGCACATGCCCTTGAATTATTCCAAGACCACAAACATGAAATCGCATTGTACTCGGACTCAGCATGGGTGTGTAATGCCCTTACTGAATTTTTGCCCTTTTGGCAAACTCATCAGTATACCTCATCTGATGGAAGCCCTCTTAAATATGCAGACCTTCTCCAGTACATAGTTTCCCTGGCACAGAGTCTAACACATGTCCCCTGGGTCTGTAAAGTCAAAGGGCATTCACCTGCATCACCACACCATGAACAGAATGAAATGTCTGACCTTTTAGCCAAACAAGGGGCACAAGAGGGGGAGCTGTGGCAGATACCGAAAGCAAGCCCAGAGCCAAAAGTGTGCCCTCTTGTATGTGCAGTGGCAAAAAGGCCAGAGATGATAAATGCACCAGACATTTCAGAGATCCAAATGCAGGACCCTGAAATTAAAGAAATCATACAAAAGTTGAGGAATGAGGAGTTGGACTTAACAGAGGGAAATACATTGGCAAAACACACACCAAATCTAACACTAACAGAGGACAAGGAAATGCTTATCCACAATGGGGAAGATACAACATGGGTAGTCCCAAAAGAGTACAGGAATGAAATGATATATCTTGTACACGACCTCCCCACAGGTGGACACCAGGGTGTAGAAAAGACACAGCAGAGACTAAAAACAATAGGTTGGTGGCCAGATATGGTAAAAGATGTACAGCAATACTGTGACAACTGTGTGGTATGTGCCCAAGTTAACCCAGCACCTAGAAAGATAAATGCTCCACTGAGAATCCAGAGAAGGGAAGGTCCCTGGAATGCCTTACAAATTGATTACATGGGCCCTCTGCCTGCCACAGCTAAAAATAACAAATACGTGTTGGTTGTGACTGACCTATTTTCAAAATGGGTAGAAATTTTTCCCTCTAAAAGTAACACAGCCCTGAGCACAGCAAAAATTCTGGTTGATCAGATATTCACACGGTGGGGCCTTCCAACATCGGTTGAATCAGACCAAGGTTCACATTTCACAGGTAATGTGATGCAAACATGCCTGGAAATGCTGGGAATAAAACAAAGCTTCCATGTCCCTTTTCATCCTGAATCTTCTGGACAGGTGGAACGTGCCAACAGACAGATCAAAACTATGTTGAGAAAGTTTGTTGGCATAAATGGTAAGAACTGGGATAATTTGCTACCCCTAGTGGCAATGGCAATAAGGGCCACACCTTCATCAGCGACCCGATTGACCCCCTTTGAATTAATGACAGGCAGGCAAATGAGATTGCCAGAGCACCTTTGGATAGATCTACACACCCCTACTATTGATAGACTGTCAATGGATCAGTACCTTACAAAACTGCAAAAAGCACTCACAGAGGTTCATCTGTTTGCAGCACAGCATTTAGGGAAAGCACAGAGAAAAGCAAAGGCTTATTTTGACAAAGGTGTAAGAGAAAATTGTTGGGAAGTTGGAGAAAGGGTCATGTTTCTAGAACTCCGACCCACAGACCATGGTCTGGGCAAGAAATGGAGAGGACCATTTTCAATAGTGGACAGACTGAGTCCCTCAGTATACAAATTAAGAATCAACGATGCAAAGAAAGTGCAGGACAAATGGGTACATGCCAATCAGATTAAACTGTACAAAGGAGAAGGGTCAACTGAGTAGCGCATCTCTCTTTCTTTCTTATAATTTTATTTTGTTTTGTTTTGGTTTTACAGAAAAATGAGAATCCCGACTTTGGTTCTGTCCTTCGTGGTGAGCCTCCAGATCCAGTGTACCAGTGAGGTCAACATTTCAATTAGAGTGGAAGCCAATCCGATTCACTGTAAAGAGGGAGAATCCATCCTCCTTCCAGTGTCAGTACAAGGCACAACAGGGAAACAGGTATCCTGGTGGGGCCCAGCAGACAAAGAAATTAAAGCCTGGGATAATGGAAACGCAGGAAACTCACCACATTACATGGGTAGAATACATGTTTTTCCAAATGGATCACTATTGCTTAGCCATGCAAACCCTACAGACACAGGAACCTGGATATATGGTTTTATCATCCCCATTCCCATGTATGGGAATCCACCCACAGTAAAGAGGACTTATGTTCCTGGGAGCATCACACTGAATGTGTCCCAGAAAAGAGACCCTACTCCCCCAAGTACCACAACAAAGGCTAAATCACTGCCATCTACTAAAACAGCTGAGTGCCCACCAACAAGTGAAGGACCCACAAGTGGCCTTACTGCCACCTCCATTCCTGGTTCCTTGATAAACAATGTACAATATATACATGTACCAGTAGTCCTAAATCTATCAAAATGGAATATGGCAGAATTTGGTTATTGTGTAAATAGTAATGTTTCTTTATTCTATGCTTCATTACTAGTAGATATTGTTGCTTCTCACCAGAGCAGAACTCAAGACCCATACACAGGACAGGCAACCCCTAACCAAAAAGGTATTTTTAGATCCAGGAAATTACAAAGCTTAGATGGGATCATTGGATCCATCCCTGGACTGTTTGGTTCCGGGATGTCAATTTGGAATAGGGCGGATTTGGAAGTCATCCGCAGACACATAGGCAATTTGAGCAGAAAGAGGGGCAATATGTTTTGAAGCCTGTCCTGCAGGGCATTGAGGGTCTGGCCAGTGAAGAAAAATTTACTGTTTATAACATGCATGATATAGCAAGATTGTTTTCAGAGACCCAAGCCAAGATAAACGAAATCATTGAACTGAACAATAGAGAAGCCAGACAAAATCAGGTGGGGAAAGAAATAATATGCACTGCATATGGTAATTATGTCCTCAACGCAATCACACATGTAATTAGAGACCTACAATCTGGTAGAATACCTGACATTTTAAGAGATAATGACCTGACCAATTGGTATTGCTCGCAATCTGACATTGGGCATGGGGAAAATACCCCAAGAGATGGTTGCAGACCTCTGCCCATCTCCACAATTAGGAATTTAGGCACTGTGACCCCCCACCCAAATAGAGGTTCACCCCGTTGTTACAACAAGCAGCAACCTTGTGCAGTCAGCGATATCCTATATGTCTCCTTTACCATTTCTCTACCTGTGTTCGACCCAAGCAAGTCTTTATTTGACAAACTGTCTACAGTTCACTCCATTGGATATTTGGAAAAGGACATTTACAAAGAGCGGCTGGACCTACCAGAACTACTGGTCCGAGTCGACGACATCTGGAAAGTTCCACATACTGCTTGCTGTGCAGTCAAGGGAAACCAATACTTGTGTCGCTGCAATGTTTTCGAAATTGAGACGCCAATCTGCGGCCTAGAATCAAGTAAACCAAGTACCCTAATCACAGATATAAATGAACTTGCCACCATTCCCAGCAAAGATATGGATATGGGAGGACCTGAACACAGTGCAAAGCCAAATACATCAACCAGCTATACAGCCAGAGACATTGCTTGTCCAGTGCAGCTAACAAAATGGAGAACTCCAGCGGTGAAGGTTACATACAACATGAATGGACAGTACTGCATAGTCACAAATCACGGAGAGTTCTTGTATGGGGAAAAGTCATGTCCAGTGCCAAACCCAAATTTCTGCTTTAGCCCACATGAGTATACCACCATTGGTCAGACGGTTATCACCCCAATCCCCGTTTATGAAGAGGACATAAATATAGATAGTGAACCAGAAATCTCAAACCTTGGAGAATATATACCTGTGTTCAACATACACATAGATAGTTTAACCTTAGATTTACAGAAACTCCTGGATAGGAAAGACACACACATAGTTCAAATTAATAACATGGTTGAGAAGGCAGATGCCACACTAAATAAATTACTGCATGATGGAGATTTTGAAATAACCATGACAAACACCTGGCTGGAGATTGGTTTAAAGGGCTTGCTGATCGGTCAAACAATCTTGCTAATCATTTTAATTTCACTGATATTGTGGCTTAAGCGCCTTATAAGGCAGGAACGCAGTAAGCTAGAAAAACTGGTAGATGCAAGATATAAGCAATTATTATGTTAATGTATGTGTGGCCATCATCATCAATTCTCACGGCCACAAGGGGGCGACTGTTGCCATATAGACCATTACATAACAATATAATTTAGTAGGTACCAAAGTTAGAACAAATTATGTAAATTAAATAATATGATTTATTACCCAATGTGATTTTAACCAGTTAAGAGTGTGTGTATATATATATTATTGTAAGGTATAACTTAAATAGGTTTGAATGTATTAGTCTTATGTTTTGAGAATTTAGTAGCATGTATTTCTGTGTGTTTTACTGCAAGATTATGGGTCATTATGTAAGAGACAGGTTTTCCCTGTGTAAGCCATATAGCCAGAATACACAATACATTGAGCATTACACAAATTCATCCCTTCCATGCCATTATTCATATCTGAATTAATGAAAGGATTAACGTCTGATCTGCGCTATACCAAGTACAATTAAATCAAAGTTTACATGATATGTAGATATATGTATACTGTATACTTGATTCACACACAGCAAATAAATAATCATAACTTGGTGGATAAAGTCAATAGGTCACCTAGCTCAGGTCTCATAATATGCAAACAGTTACTGGTATGAACAGGGTACATTGGAATTCACAATCAAAGATCTTCATACCTTTAGAGAGTACATCAACCAGCTGGCCTATTGTCCAGTTATACTGCTGGCCAGAGGCAATGATAATATAGGATCAAACGCACTATAAACAGGTCACAATCATTTATGCTAACACCCTAGGGCCTAGGCGAAATAGATCGTTTACACATCCATACAAAGGTAGATCTCTGATGGATAAAGGAATACCAAACTTTATGATCCCAAAATTCTCTACATGCTCACCACCGTGGGACGGAGTTAGCAGAGAACGTTTTATTACACTTTGGAATCTGTCAAAACCTATAATTATGTACTCCATTGGAAACTGTGGGCATATACTAGTTTTGAATTGGTAGAATATAGGATATAAGGGGCAGTCTGATAGATAGAGAGTTAGAAGGAGAGGAGGAAGGAACAAAGTCCAGAGGGAGTCAGGATCCTAAGACGGTAGCTATGAATTATGCCCTCACATATTCTTGCAAGTGTATAGTATGTGTATTAATTGTTTAAGTTTGTAAAACTGTTTGTGTTTTATGTATGTACCATGGTTAAGGAAGTTTAGATAAATTATAAGATTTATTATCATTGTGTTATCTTATCTTGTAATTTGTATCACCTATAATAAATGTACTAGACAAAATAGAGCTGGTATTCCAAGTCTTGAACTCATTTTCGGAATCACTAAAGTTATACATGAAATCTGCATATATTATATAAGGCTCTGCAAGTTGGGACAACTGACTTGTAGTCAAAGTATAGTACTTATATGTTCAATGAGCCAGGATTATATATCTCTGTAAAGTATATTTAGGCTTTGCCTGGAAATATTTCCTGGACAGTAGAGATATAGCTCCTTTAATCTGAGCCAATCACAGGTATGAAAATAGGAACGTCCACGCATTACATATTGTGTGATTGGACCAGTACTAAACATCACCCCTTTTGTTATGAGCCCACCTATTTGTAAGCCTATTATAATATATTTGCAGATATAAAATACATAAACCATTATATCAATATATGATATAATAAATATATGTTATATAAGATTCCATAAATCAACAGGGGTGACGGGGCCAGGACAGAAATGATAGGGACAGGATAGGGGTGACAGGGCCAGGGTAGGGGCGGCAGGACCAGGACAGGGGTGACGGGGCCAGTATAGGGTTCACAGGGCAAGCACAGGGGTGACAGGGCCAGGATAGGGGTAACAGGGCCAGCATAAGGGTGACAGGGCCAGGATAAGGGTGAAAGGGCCAGAATAAGGGTGGCAGGGCAAGGCCAGGGACATGACAGAACACAGGGCATGGGAGAGATTGGTATTAGGGACAAAACAGTGGTGACAGACAGATGTGTCTTACCGGAGTCACTGCTGCTGGCTGCTGCTGTTCCATTCCAACCTGTTGGGATCTGCTGCTGCTGGAGACTTGGCATGGCTGACTCTCTCAGGCTGGAGTCCTGCTTTCTCTGCCAGTCCGCATCCCTCCCCCCCCCTCCTCAGTCACACACCGCAGACCTCGCGCAGCTGCCGGGCACTGTGGTAAGGTGAGACTGGAAATGACTGGTTAGCCCCCAGGAGATGCTGCGGCTGGAGGGAGGAGGGGGTCATAGCATGCACGTGGCGCGGACCTCACGGCTTCCGGGCACTGTGGTAAGGGGAGACTGGGAGTGACTGGTTAGCTCCCAGGAGACGCTGCGGCTGGAGGGAGGAGTGGGTCAGAGCCTGCAAGCAGCTCGGATTTCTGCAGCGCTACCCGCCAGCTAAAGTGTGTGAATGAGCTGGGCGCAACTCACTGCGGGTGGCAGCGCTGCAGCTAGCGGTGGGGTTGCCGGGGCTGGAGATAACAGAGGCAGTATGGAACCTGCACAGCGGCAGGTGCCTCACTAAACTGCAGCTAAGAAGCGTGGAGTGTGTCAGAAAGTGTCGCTCCTCCGCACCAGAGAGACCCTGCTGAGTATGCTGATGTGGGGGGTCAAGCACACAGTGAGCCGGTGCCCGTCTGTCTGTATGACATACCCCTCACACACCCCCATACCTCCCAAATGTCCCGATTTTCGCGGGACAGTCCCATTTTTTGGGGTCTGTCCCGCTGTCCCACCCGCGGGTCGCAGTGTCCTGCGGTGAAGGGGGGCAGTTGGAAAGCTCCTGTACTCGCTGTTCTGCTTAGCAGAGCAGCGGTGAATAGTGGAGACAGAGGGAGAGGGGGCATCAGGGGGTTCGGATTAATGGGGGGGTTCCAGCAGCAGATCCGGATTAAGGGGGGGGGGATACGTACCGTTGGCCCCACAGTTTTAGAGGCCCCCCCGGCTGGAGTAGCTCTGTCCCAGCTCAGAAGCTCCCCCCCCCCGTCCTGCCAGCAACAGTGGCAGCATTGTGCTACAGTCAGCACACGCTGCTGCATATTGGCAGGTCTGTGGTGTTGCAGGGAGGCAGCAGTCTCCCTGCTTTCTTCTGCCTGTGCGGGTGTGTAGGGGGGAGCGACCACCCCCTCTGGATTTAGCCCTAGCTGAGGGGCCAAAATCCCATTAAAAAAATAAAAACAAAAATCGGAATTTGCATAAGGGGGCGTGGCCGCGCGGTCCGCGATTAGGCCACGCCCCCGACCCCCAGCAGGCACAGCAATGAGATAGGGCTCCCCTGTCTCAAGTGCCCTGGGCCCCCCGGACTCATAATCAGCCCCTGGGGGCATGCCAGCAGCTCACAGAGCGCTGGGCAAGCCCCCTCACTGACGAAAACGGGGACCCTCCCGTGAAGCCACGCCCCCTTTTCGCCGAGTGTTTCCCTCCTTCTGCCTGGAGAAAGCTCCTGCAGAAAGCTGGGAGGTCTGCACCCCTGCCTGTGCCATGCCCAATGCCCATGCTATCTGCTTCTGCTCCTAGTCTCCTGTAGATTTGGCCAGATCTCTGTGACTCATTTGAATAACTCCGCCCACTGTTGTGACTCCGCCCATCGTTAGCAAATGAATCACAAGGTCACAGAATAGGGCTATTATATAGGAGATATATAAAGATGCCTGCCAACATACTGTAATAGCTGTTTTCCAGGTCTCGTATCTCTATGGCCAATATTCCATTTTTATAGAATGTGTATCACAAAATCCGTCCGTAGAGCAACATAATTTGCTGTAGGCTCAAATCCACAGTGAAAGAAAAAAAAATTGGCTTCATCTGAAAATCTCCAATTTAAGTGAGTGCATTATAACAGCCTGTATTGTGCCACCGTCCCCTGCAATGCGGCAAGTGAGCGTCCAGACGAGGGCTCGGTGACAACACACAGAGAATGACTAAACGGCGCTACATGCCAGCCTTCTACACTGCAACACTCCGCACAGTCACTGCACTCTGACTAATGGCTGGAGAAGGCGCAGGGTAATGGGATTAACATTTATTTTTATTTTTAAACTTTGCAAAATCCAGAAACAATCGTTTAATTACAATAGTTTTTTAAAGTGAACGTGTTGTACAGGAGGTGGCAGCTTCGGTTATGTGAATGACATTTGGTTTTATGTATCTGTAATTAAGAGCACATTGAAAAGGATTTTCTTTATATTTATACTTTCCCGGAACATCTGGGAGGCTCACAAATTAGGTGGAGACCGTCACGTCTGGTGAGAGAGTATTGTTACTCAGGGTCAGTCGTCTGGTGGAGCAGCCTTCCTGGACCAGAACATTGCGGAGTGAGAATGTTGATTTATAAACAGGGATGAAAAGCTATACCTTATACACACTTTAAATACACTTTATCATGAAGCCGCTGCGGCCGCTATACTTAGTACACCACCTACGTACATTGTACACCGTTTGCGTACAGAGTCCCGTACAGTGGCCCTCATTCCGAGTTGATCGGTCGCAAGGCGAATTTAGCAGAGTTACACACGCTAAGCCGCCGCCTACTGGGAGTGTATCTTAGCATCTTAAAATTGCGACCGATGTATTCGCAATATTGCGATTACAAACTACTTTGCAGTTTCAGAGTAGCTCCACACTTACTCGGCATCTGCGATCAGTTCAGTGCTTGTCGTTCCTGGTTTGACGTCACAAACACACCCAGCGTTCGCCCAGACACTCCTCCGTTTCTCCAGCCACTCCTGCGTTTTTTCCGGAAACGGTAGCGTTTTCATCCACACGCCCCTAAAACGCCGTGTTTCCGCCCAGTAACACCCATTTCCAGTCAATCACATTACGATCGCCGGAGCGATGAAAAAGCCGTGAGTAAAAATACTATCTTCATTGTTAAATTACTTGGCGCAGTCGCAGTGCGAATATTGCGCATGCGTACTAAGCGGATTTTCATTGCGATGCGATGAAAAATACTGACCGATCAACTCGGAATGAGGGCCAGTGTACGGACTTTGCGTACAAACGCTGCGCTGACGGTACAAAGTATACACAGCGCGCACACACCCAGAGATACATCGCGAACCCTTAACAGCAATGCAAGCGATAGCAATAAACCTTTAAACCTTAGCAGGGAAAGGAAAACACGACACCGGTTTGCTATTTAAAATGCTGGGTTCCGACACCACAGCGTATTATTACGGAAAGGGGGTTACAATAATAAGATTTTACTTACCGATAAATCTATTTCTCGTAGTCCGTAGTGGATGCTGGGGACTCCGTCAGGACCATGGGGATTAGCGGCTCCGCAGGAGACAGGGCACAAAAATAAAGCTTTAGGATCAGGTGGTGTGCACTGGCTCCTCCCCCTATGACCCTCCTCCAAGCCTCAGTTAGGATACTGTGCCCGGACGAGCGTACACAATAAGGAAGGATTTTGAATCCCGGGTAAGACTCATACCAGCCACACCAATCACACTGTATAACTTGTGATCTGAACCCAGTTAACAGTATGACAACGTAGGAGCCTCTGAACAGACGGCTCCCAACAATAATAACCCGATTTTTTTGTAACAATAACTATGTACAAGTATTGCAGACAATCCGCACTTGGGATGGGCGCCCAGCATCCACTACGGACTACGAGAAATAGATTTATCGGTAAGTAAAATCTTATTTTCTCTAACGTCCTAGTGGATGCTGGGGACTCCGTCAGGACCATGGGGATTATACCAAAGCTCCCAAACGGGCGGGAGAGTGCGGATGACTCTGCAGCACCGAATGAGAGAACTCCAGGTCCTCTTTAGCCAGGGTATCAAATTTGTAGAATTTTACAAACGTGTTCTCCCCCGACCACGTAGCTGCTCGGCAGAGTTGTAATGCCGAGACCCCTCGGGCAGCCGCCCAGGATGAGCCCACCTTCCTTGTGGAATGGGCCTTGACAGATTTAGGCTGTGGCAGGCCTGCCACAGAATGTGCAAGTTGAATTGTGCTACAAATCCAACGAGCAATCGTCTGCTTAGAAGCAGGAGCACCCAGCTTGTTGGGTGCATACAGTATAAACAGCGAGTCAGATTTTCTGACTCCAGCCGTCCTTGAAATATATATTTTCAATGCCCTGACAACGTCCAGCAACTTGGAATCCTCCAAATCGCTAGTAGCCGCAGGCACCACAATAGGCTGGTTCAGGTGAAACGCTGACACCACCTTAGGCAGAAAATGAGGGCGCGTCCGCAGTTCTGCCCTGTCCGAATGGAAAATCAGATATGGGCTTTTATACGATAAAGCCGCCAATTCTGACACTCTCCTGGCTGAAGCCAGGGCCAGTAGCATGGTTACTTTCCATGTAAGATATTTCAAATCCGCCGATTTGAGTGGCTCAAACCAATGGGATTTGAGAAAATCCAAAACTACATTAAGGTCCCACGGAGCCACTGGGGGCACAACCGGGGGCTGTATATGTAGTACTCCTTTTACAAAAGTCTGGACTTCAGGAACTGAAGCCAATTCTTTCTGGAAGAAAATCGACAGGGCCGAAATTTGAACCTTAATGGACCCCAACTTGAGGCCCATAGACAATCCTGTTTGCAGGAAATGTAGGAATCGACCCAATTGAAATTCCTCCGTGGGGGCCTTCCTGGCCTCGCACCACGCAGCATATTTTCTCCAATGCGGTGATAATGTTGTGCAGTCACCTCCTTCCTGGCTTTAACCAGTGTAGGAATGACCTCTTCCGGAATGCCTTTTTCCCTTAGAATTCGGCGTTCAACCGCCACGCCGTCAAACGCAGCCGCGGTAAGTCTTGGAATAGACACGGTCCCTGCTGAATCAGGTCCCGTCTTAGAGGTAGAGGCCACGGATTTTCCGTGAGCATCTCCTGAAGTTCCGGGTACCAAATTCTTCTTGGCCAATCCGGAGCCACGAGTATCGTTCTTACTCCCCTTTGCTGTATAATTCTCAGTACTTTGGGTATGAGAGGCAGAGGAGGAAACACATACATTGACTGGAACACCCACGGTGTTACCAGAGCGTCCACAGCTATTGCCTGAGGGTCTCTTGACCTGGCGCAATACCTGTCCAGTTTTTTGTTGAGGCGAGACGCCATCATATCCACCTTTGGTTTTTCCCAACGGTTCACAATCATGTGGAAGACTTCTGGATGAAGTCCCCACTCTCCCGGGTGTAGATCGTGTCTGCTGAGGAAGTCTGCTTCCCAGTTGTCCACTCCCGGAATGAACACTGCTGACAGTGCTATCACATGATCTTCCGCCCAGCGAAGAATCCTTGCAGCTTCTGCCATTGCTCTCCTGCTTCTTGTGCCGCCCTGTCTGTTTACGTGGGCGACTGCCGTGATGTTGTCCGACTGGATCAACACCGGCTGACCCTGAAGCAGGGGTTTTGCCAGGCTTAGAGCACTGTAAATCGCTCTTAGCTCCAGTATATTTATGTGAAGAGACATCTCCAGGCTTGACCATACTCCCTGGAAGTTTCTTCCCTGTGTGACCGCTCCCCAGCCTCTCAGACTGGCATCCGTGGTCACCAGGACCCAGTCCTGTATGCCGAATCTGCGGCCTTCTAACAGATGAGCACTCTGCAACCACCACAGAAGAGACACCCTTGTCCGTGGCGATAAGGTTATCCGCTGATGCATCTGCAGATGCGATCCGGACCATTTGTCCAGCAGATCCCACTGAAAAGTTCGTGCGTGGAATCTGCCGAATGGGATTGCTTCGTAAGAAGCCACCATCTTTCCCAGGACTCTTATGCATTGATGCACAGACACTTTTCCTGGTTTTAGGAGGTTCCTGACAAGTTCGGATAACTCCTTGGCTTTCTCCTCCGGAAGAAACACCTTTTTCTGAACCGTGTCCAGAATCATTCCCAGGAACAGCAGACGTGTTGTCGGGGTCAACTGAGATTTTGGGAAATTCAGAATCCACCCGTGTTGTTGCAGCACTACTTGGGTTAGTGCTACTCCGTCCTCCAGCTGTTCTCTGGACCTTGCCCTTATCAGGAGATCGTCCAAGTAAGGGATAATTAATACGCCTCTTCTTCGCAGAAGAATCATCATTTCGGCCATTACCTTGGTAAAGACCCGAGGTGCCGTGGACAATCCAAACGGCAGCGTCTGAAACTGATAATGACAGTTTTGCACCACGAACCTGAGGTACCCTTGATGTGAAGGGCAAATTGGGACATGCAGGTAAGCATCTTTTATGTCCAGGGACACCATAAAGTCCCCTTCTTCCAGATTCGCTATCACTGCTCTGAGTGATTCCATCTTGAACTTGAATTTTTGTATGTACAGGTTCAAAGATTTCAGATTTAGAATAGGTCTTACCGAGCCGTCCGGCTTCGGTACCACAAATAGCGTGGAGTAATACCCCTTTCCCTGTTGTAGGAGGGGTACCTTGACTATCACCTGCTGAGAAAACAGCTTGTGAATGGCTTCCAATACCGTCGCCCTGTCTGAGGGAGACGTTGGCAAAGCAGACTTTAGGAACCGGCGAGGGGGAGACTTCTCGAATTCCAACCTGTAACCCTGAGATACTACCTGCAGGATCCAGGGGTCCACCTGTGAGCAAGCCCACTGCACGCTGAAATTCTTGAGTCGACCCCCCACCGCTCCTGAGTCCGCTTGTAAAGCCCCAGCGTCATGCTGAGGGCTTTGCAGAACCCGCGGAGGGCTTCTGTTCCTGGGAAGGAGCTGTTTCCTCTGCCTCGGGGCAGATATGACTGTCCTTTTGCCCGCTTGTTCTTATAGGACCGAAAGGACTGCGGCTGAAAAGACGGTGTCTTTTTCTGTTGGGAGGGGGTCTGAGGTAAAAAGGTGGATTTCCCGGCAGTTGCCGTGGCCACCAAATCCGATAGACCGACGCCAAATAATTCCTCCCCTTTATACGGCAATACTTCCATATGCCGTTTGGAATCCGCATCACCTGACCACTGTCGTGTCCATAAACTTCTTCTGGCAGATATGGACATCGCACTTACTCTCGATGCCAGAGTGCAAATATCCCTCTGAGCATCTCGCATATAAAGAAAAGCATCCTTTAATTGCTCTAAAGTCTGTAAAATACTGTCCCTATCCAGGGTATCAATATTTTCAGTCAGGGAATCCGACCAGACCACTCCAGCACTGCACATCCAGGCTGAGGCGATGGCTGGTCGCAGTATAACACCAGTATGTGTGTATATACTTTTTAGAGTAGTTTTCAGCCTCCTATCAGCTGGATCCTTGAGGGCGGCCATATCAGGAGACGGTAACGCCACTTGTTTTGATAAGCGTGTGAGCGCCTTATCCACCTTAGGGGGTGTATCCCAGCGCGCCCTAACCTCTGGCGGGAAAGGGTATAATGCCAATAACTTTTTAGAAATTAGCCCTTTTCTATCTGGGTTAACCCACGCTTCATCACATACATCATTCAATTCCTCTGATTCAGGAAAAACTACAGGTAGTTTTTTCACCCCCCACATAATACCCCTTTTTGTGGTACTTGTAGTATCAGAGATATGCAAAGTCTCCTTCATTGCCGTGATCATATAACGTGTGGCCCTACTGGAAAATACGTTTGTTTCTTCACCGTCGACACTAGATTCAGTGTCCGTGTCTGGGTCTGTATCGACCGACTGAGGTAAAGGGCGTTTTACAGCCCCTGACGGTGTCTGAGACGCCTGGGCAGGTACCAACTGGTTTGACGGCCGTCTCATGTTGTCAACTGATTTTTGTAATGTGCTGACATTATCACGTAATTCCATAAACAAAGCCATCCATTCCGGTGTCGACTCCCTAGGGGGTGACATCACCATTACCGGCAATTGCTCTGCCTCCACACCAACATCGTCCTCATACATGTCGACACACACGTACCGACACACAGCAGACACACAGGGAATGCTCTATTGAAGACAGGACCCCACTAGCCCTTTGGGGAGACAGAGGGAGAGTTTGCCAGCACACACCCAAGCGCTATAATATATATGGGAACTAGAGATGAGCGCCTGAAATTTTTCGGGTTTTGTGTTTTGGTTTTGGGTTCGGTTCCGCGGCCGTGTTTTGGGTTCGAACGCGTTTTGGCAAAACCTCACCGAATTATTTTTGTCGGATTCGGGTGTGTTTTGGATTCGGGTGTTTTTTTCAAAAAACCCTAAAAAACAGCTTAAATCATAGAATTTGGGGGTAATTTTGATCCCAAAGTATTATTAACCTCAAAAAACATAATTTACACTCATTTTCAGCCTATTCTGAACACATCACACCTCACAATATTATTTTTAGTCCTAAAATTTGCACCGAGGTCGCTGTGTGAGTAAGATAAGCGACCCTAGTGGCCGACACAAACACCGGGCCCATCTAGGAGTGGCACTGCAGTGTCACGCAGGATGTCCCTTCCAAAAAACCCTCCCCAAACAGCACATGACGCAAAGAAAAAAAGAGGCGCAATGAGGTAGCTGACTGTGTGAGAAAGATAAGCGACCCTAGTGGCCGACACAAACACCGGGCCCATCTAGGAGTGGCACTGCAGTGTCACGCAGGATGTCCCTTCCAAAAAACCCTCCCCAAACAGCACATGACGCAAAGAAAAAAAGAGGCGCAATGAGGTAGCTGTGTGAGAAAGATAAGCGACCCTAGTGGCCGACACAAACACCGGGCCCATCTAGGAGTGGCACTGCAGTGTCACGCAGGATGTCCCTTCCAAAAAACCCTCCCCAAACAGCACATGACGCAAAGAAAAAAAGAGGCGCAATGAGGTAGCTGTGTGAGTAAGATTAGCGACCCTAGTGGCCGACACAAACACCGGGCCCATCTAGGAGTGGCACTGCAGTGTCACGCAGGATGGCCCTTCCAAAAAACCCTCCCCAAACAGCACATGACGCAAAGAAAAAAAGAGGCGCAATGAGGTAGCTGACTGTGTGAGTAAGATTAGCGACCCTAGTGGCCGACACAAACACCGGGCACATCTAGGAGTGGCACTGCAGTGTCACGCAGGATGTCCCTTCCAAAAAACCCTCCCCAAACAGCACATGACGCAAAGAAAAAAAGAGGCGCAACGAGGTAGCTGTGTGAGTAAGATTAGCGACCCTAGTGGCCGACACAAACACCGGGCCCATCTAGGAGTGGCACTGCAGTGTCACGCAGGATGTCCCTTCCAAAAAACCCTCCTCAATCAGCACATGATGCAAAGAAAAAGAAAAGAAAAAAGAGGTGCAAGATGGAATTATCCTTGGGCCCTCCCACCCACCCTTATGTTGTATAAACAAAACAGGACATGCACACTTTAACCAACCCATCATTTCAGTGACAGGGTCTGCCACACGACTGTGACTGATATGACGGGTTGGTTTGGACCCCCCCCAAAAAAGAAGCAATTAATCTCTCCTTGCACAAACTGGCTCTACAGAGGCAAGATGTCCACCTCATCTTCACCCTCCGATATATCACCGTGTACATCCCCCTCCTCACAGATTATCAATTCGTCCCCACTGGAATCCACCATCTCAGCTCCCTGTGTACTTTGTGGAGGCAATTGCTGCTGGTCAATGTCTCCGCGGAGGAATTGATTATAATTCATTTTAATGAACATCATCTTCTCCACATTTTCTGGATGTAACCTCGTACGCCGATTGCTGACAAGGTGAGCGGCGGCACTAAACACTCTTTCGGAGTACACACTTGTGGGAGGGCAACTTAGGTAGAATAAAGCCAGTTTGTGCAAGGGCCTCCAAATTGCCTCTTTTTCCTGCCAGTATAAGTACGGACTGTGTGACGTGCCTACTTGGATGCGGTCACTCATATAATCCTCCACCATTCTATCAATGTTGAGAGAATCATATGCAGTGACAGTAGACGACATGTCCGTAATCGTTGTCAGGTCCTTCAGTCCGGACCAGATGTCAGCATCAGCAGTCGCTCCAGACTGCCCTGCATCACCGCCAGCGGGTGGGCTCGGAATTCTGAGCCTTTTCCTCGCACCCCCAGTTGCGGGAGAATGTGAAGGAGGAGATGTTGACAGGTCGCGTTCCGCTTGACTTGACAATTTTGTCACCAGCAGGTCTTTCAACCCCAGCAGACCTGTGTCTGCCGGAAAGAGAGATCCAAGGTAGGCTTTAAATCTAGGATCGAGCACGGTGGCCAAAATGTAGTGCTCTGATTTCAACAGATTGACCACCCGTGAATCCTTGTTAAGCGAATTAAGGGCTGCATCCACAAGTCCCACATGCCTAGCGGAATCGCTCCGTGTTAGCTCCTTCTTCAATGCCTCCAGCTTCTTCTGCAAAAGCCTGATGAGGGGAATGACCTGACTCAGGCTGGCAGTGTCTGAACTGACTTCACGTGTGGCAAGTTCAAAGGGCATCAGAACCTTGCACAACGTTGAAATCATTCTCCACTGCACTTGAGACAGGTGCATTCCATCTCCTATATCGTGCTCAATTGTATAGGCTTGAATGGCCTTTTGCTGCTCCTCCAACCTCTGAAGCATATAGAGGGTTGAATTCCACCTCGTTACCACTTCTTGCTTCAGATGATGGCAGGGCAGGTTCAGTAGTTTTTGGTGGTGCTCCAGTCTTCTGTACGTGGTGCCTGTACGCCGAAAGTGTCCCGCAATTTTTCTGGCCACCGACAGCATCTCTTGCACGCCCCTGTCGTTTTTTAAAAAATTCTGCACCACCAAATTCAAGGTATGTGCAAAACATGGGACGTGCTGGAATTTGCCCATATTTAATGCACACACAATATTGCTGGCGTTGTCCGATGCCACAAATCCACAGGAGAGTCCAATTGGGGTAAGCCATTCCGCGATGATCTTCCTCAGTTGCCGTAAGAGGTTTTCAGCTGTGTGCGTATTCTGGAAAGCGGTGATACAAAGCGTAGCCTGCCTAGGAAAGAGTTGGCGTTTGCGAGATGCTGCTACTGGTGCCGCCGCTGCTGTTCTTGCGGCGGGAGTCCATACATCTACCCAGTGGGCTGTCACAGTCATATAGTCCTGACCCTGCCCTGCTCCACTTGTCCACATGTCCGTGGTTAAGTGGACATTGGGTACAACTGCATTTTTTAGGACACTGGTGAGTCTTTTTCTGACGTCCGTGTACATTCTCGGTATCGCCTGCCTAGAGAAGTGGAACCTAGATGGTATTTGGTAACGGGGGCACACTGCCTCAATAAATTGTCTAGTTCCCTGTGAACTAACGGCGGATACCGGACGCACGTCTAACACCAACATAGTTGTCAAGGACTCAGTTATCCGCTTTGCAGTAGGATGACTGCTGTGATATTTCATCTTCCTCGCAAAGGACTGTTGAACAGTCAATTGCTTACTGGAAGTAGTACAAGTGGGCTTACGACTTCCCCTCTGGGATGACCATCGACTCCCAGCGGCAACAACAGCAGCGCCAGCAGCAGTAGGCGTTACACGCAAGGATGCATCGGAGGAATCCCAGGCAGGAAAGGACTCGTCAGACTTGCCAGTGACATGGCCTGCAGGACTATTGGCATTCCTGGGGAAGGAGGAAATTGACACTGAGGGAGTTGGTGGGGTGGTTTGCGTGAGCTTGGTTACAAGAGGAAGGGATTTACTGGTCAGTGGACTGCTTCCGCTGTCACCCAAAGTTTTTGAACTTGTCACTGACTTATTATGAATGCGCTGCAGGTGACGTATAAGGGAGGATGTTCCGAGGTGGTTAACGTCCTTACCCCTACTTATTACAGCTTGACAAAGGGAACACACGGCTTGACACCTGTTGTCCGCATTTCTGGTGAAATACCTCCACACCGAAGAGCTGATTTTTTTGGTATTTTCACCTGGCATGTCAACGGCCATATTCCTCCCACGGACAACAGGTGTCTCCCCGGGTGCCTGACTTAAACAAACCACCTCACCATCAGAATCCTCCTGGTCAATTTCCTCCCCAGCGCCAGCAACACCCATATCCTCCTCATCCTGGTGTACTTCAACACTGACATCTTCAATCTGACTATCAGGAACTGGACTGCGGGTGCTCCTTCCAGCACTTGCAGGGGGCGTGCAAATAGTGGAAGGCGCATGCTCTTCACGTCCAGTGTTGGGAAGGTCAGGCATCGCAAACGACACAATTGGACTCTCCTTGTGGATTTGGGATTTCAAAGAACGCACAGTTCTTTGCGGTGCTTTTGCCAGCTTGAGTCTTTTCAGTTTTCTAGCGAGAGGCTGAGTGCTTCCATCCTCATGTGAAGCTGAACCACTAGCCATGAACATAGGCCAGGGCCTCAGCCGTTCCTTGCCACTCCGTGTGGTAAATGGCATATTGGCAAGTTTACGCTTCTCCTCCGACAATTTTATTTTAGGTTTTGGAGTCCTTTTTTTTCTGATATTTGGTGTTTTGGATTTGACATGCTCTGTACTATGACATTGGGCATCGGCCTTGGCAGACGACGTTGCTGGCATTTCATCGTCTCGGCCATGACTAGTGGCAGCAGCTTCAGCACGAGGTGGAAGTGGATCTTGATCTTTCCCTAATTTTGGAACCTCAACTTTTTTGTTCTCCATATTTTATAGGCAGAACTAAAAGGCACCTCAGGTAAACAATGGAGATGGATGGATTGGATAGTTTACTAGTATACAATTATGGACGGACTGCCACGGTTAGGTGGTATAAAAAAACCACGGTTAGGTGGTATATATTATAATAATAATACAATTATGGATGGACGGACTGCCTGCCGACTGCCGACACAGAGGTAGCCACAGCCGTGAACTACCGCACTGTACACTGGTTGATAAAGAGATAGTAGTATACTCGTAACAACTAGTATGACACTATGACGACGGTATAAAGAATGAAAAAAAAACCACGGTTAGGTGGTATATATTATAATAATAATACAATTATGGATGGACGGACTGCCTGCCGACTGCCGACACAGAGGTAGCCACAGCCGTGAACTACCGCACTGTACACTGGTTGATAAAGAGATAGTAGTATACTCGTAACAACTAGTATGACACTATGACGACGGTATAAAGAATGAAAAAAAAACCACGGTTAGGTGGTATATATTATAATAATAATACAATTATGGATGGACGGACTGCCTGCCGACTGCCGACACAGAGGTAGCCACAGCCGTGAACTACCGCACTGTACACTGGTTGATAAAGAGATAGTAGTATACTCGTAACAACTAGTATGACACTATGACGACGGTATAAAGAATGGAAAAAAAACCACGGTTAGGTGGTATATATTATAATAATAATACAATTATGGATGGACGGACTGCCTGCCGACTGCCGACACAGAGGTAGCCACAGCCGTGAACTACCGCACTGTACACTGGTTGATAAAGAGATAGTAGTATACTCGTAACAACTAGTATGACACTATGACGACGGTATAAAGAATGGAAAAAAAACCACGGTTAGGTGGTATATATTATAATAATAATACAATTATGGATGGACGGACTGCCTGCCGACTGCCGACACAGAGGTAGCCACAGCCGTGAACTACCGCACTGTACACTGGTTGATAAAGAGATAGTAGTATACTCGTAACAACTAGTATGACACTATGACGACGGTATAAAGAATGGAAAAAAAACCACGGTTAGGTGGTATATATTATAATAATAATACAATTATGGATGGACGGACTGCCTGCCGACTGCCGACACAGAGGTAGCCACAGCCGTGAACTACCGCACTGTACACTGGTTGATAAAGAGATAGTAGTATACTCGTAACAACTAGTATGACACTATGACGACGGTATAAAGAATGGAAAAAAAACCACGGTTAGGTGGTATATATTATAATAATAATACAATTATGGATGGACGGACTGCCTGCCGACTGCCGACACAGAGGTAGCCACAGCCGTGAACTACCGCACTGTACACTGGTTGATAAAGAGATAGTAGTATACTCGTAACAACTAGTATGACACTATGACGACGGTATAAAGAATGGAAAAAAAACCACGGTTAGGTGGTATATATTATAATAATAATACAATTATGGATGGACGGACTGCCTGCCGACTGCCGACACAGAGGTAGCCACAGCCGTGAACTACCGCACTGTACACTGGTTGATAAAGAGATAGTAGTATACTCGTAACAACTAGTATGACACTATGACGACGGTATAAAGAATGGAAAAAAAACCACGGTTAGGTGGTATATATTATAATAATAATACAATTATGGATGGACGGACTGCCTGCCGACTGCCGACACAGAGGTAGCCACAGCCGTGAACTACCGCACTGTACACTGGTTGATAAAGAGATAGTAGTATACTCGTAACAACTAGTATGACACTATGACGACGGTATAAAGAATGAAAAAAAAACCACGGTTAGGTGGTATATATTATAATAATAATACAATTATGGATGGACGGACTGCCTGCCGACTGCCGACACAGAGGTAGCCACAGCCGTGAACTACCGCACTGTACACTGGTTGATAAAGAGATAGTAGTATACTCGTAACAACTAGTATGACACTATGACGGTATAAAGAATGAAAAAAAAAACACGGTTAGGTGGTATATATTATAATAATAATACAATTATGGATGGACGGACTGCCTGCCGACTGCCGACACAGAGGTAGCCACAGCCGTGAACTACCGCACTGTACACTGGTTGATAAAGAGATAGTAGTATACTCGTAACAACTAGTATGACACTATGACGACGGTATAAAGAATGGAAAAAAAACCACGGTTAGGTGGTATATATTATAATAATAATACAATTATGGATGGACGGACTGCCTGCCGACTGCCGACACAGAGGTAGCCACAGCCGTGAACTACCGCACTGTACACTGGTTGATAAAGAGATAGTAGTATACTCGTAACAACTAGTATGACACTATGACGGTATAAAGAAAGAAAAAAAAATACCACGGTTAGGTGGTATATATTGTAATACAATTATGGATGGACGGACTGCCTGCCGAGTTCCGACTGCCGACACAGAGGTAGCCACAGCCGTGAACTACCGCACTGTACTGTGTCTGCTGCTAATATAGACTGGTTGATAAAGAGATAGTATACAATACATACAACAATATACTACTATACTGGTGGTCAGGCACTGGTCACCACTAGTCACACTGGCAGTGGCACTCCTGCAGCAAAAGTGTGCACTGTTTAATTTTAAATTAATATAATATTATGTACTCCTGGGGGCTCCTGCTATAACAACCTGCAGTGCTCCCCAGTCTCCCCCACAATTATTATAAGCTTTGCCTTTTATACATTGATGTGCAGCACACTGGGCTGAGCTGAGTGCACACAGACTGAGTCACACTGTGTGACTGGCTGCTGCTGTGTATCGTTTTTTTTCAGGCAGAGAACGGATATAGCAGAGAACGGATATATATTAAAATAAATAAAAGTTAACTAACAACAACTGCACTGGTCACTGTGGTAAACTCTGTCTGACTCTGCACAATCTCTCTCTCTCTTCTAATCTAATTTCTAATGGAGAGGACGCCAGCCACGTCCTCTCCCTATCAATCTCAATGCACGTGTGAAAATGGCGGCGACGCGCGGCTCCTTATATAGAATCCGAGTCTCGCGAGAATCCGACAGCGTCATGATGACGTTCGGGCGCGCTCGGGTTAACCGAGCAAGGCGGGAGGATCCGAGTCTGCTCGGACCCGTGAAAAAAACATGAAGTTCGTGCGGGTTCGGTTTCAGAGAAACCGAACCCGCTCATCTCTAATGGGAACAACCCTGTATAAGTGTTGTATCCTTATAGCAGCTTAAATATAGTAATATCGCCAAAAAAAAGTGCCCCCCCTCTCTGTTTTACCCTGTTTCTGTAGTGCAGTGCAGGGGAGAGTCCTGGGAGCCTTCCTCACAGCGGAGCTGAGCAGGAAAATGGCGCTGTGTGCTGAGGAGAATAAGCCCCGCCCCCTATTTCGGCGGGCTCTTCTCCGGAGTCTGTGAGATCTGGCAGGGGTTAAATACATCCATATAGCCTCAAGGGCTATATGTGATGTATTTTTAGCCATAAAAAGGTATTATACATTGCTGCCCAGGGCGCCCCCCCAACGCCCTGCACCCTCCGTGACCGCTGTGTGAAGTGTGCTGACAACAATGGCGCACAGCTGCAGTGCTGTGCGCTACCTCAGGAAGACTGAAAAGTCTTCTGCCGCCTGCTTCTGGACCTCTTCCATCTTCGGCATCTGCAAGGGGGGGTCGGCGGCGCGGCTCCGGGACGAACCCCAGGGTGAGACCTGTGTTCCGACTCCCTCTGGAGCTAATGGTGTCCAGTAGCCTAAGAAGCCAATCCATCCTGCACGCAGGTGAGTTCACTTCTCTCCCCTAAGTCCCTCGATGCAGTGAGCCTGTTGCTAGCAGGACTCACTGAAAATAAAAAAACCTAAAAAACTTTTTCTAAGCAGCTCTTTAGGAGAGCCACCTAGATTGCACCCTGCTCGGACGGGCACAAAAACCTAACTGAGGCTTGGAGGAGGGTCATAGGGGGAGGAGCCAGTGCACACCACCTGATCCTAAAGCTTTATTTTTGTGCCCTGTCTCCTGCGGAGCCGCTAATCCCCATGGTCCTGACGGAGTCCCCAGCATCCACTAGGACGTTAGAGAAATAAACAATACAATACAATATAACAGAATAATGGCTACAGTCAATGGTACATACGTGATTGGATTCGCCGCGCTACCCGGTACGATCCTCAGTCATCTGATAGATAACTTTGTGAGTCTTGTGTCTGACCAGGCCTGCAGCAGGCTCTCTTTATACAATTCATCCAAAACTTAACACAATGGATACTGTAATCTCTTTGTCCATTGGACACAGGGATGGTCATTTACAGTACAGGAGTGGTCATAGGTCGGTTTGAATAGGTGGGCGATGTCTGTTCCAACTGCTCTTGTGGGTGGTCTTCTCTGGATTCCCGCCGCATACATAATGTACAGTAAATACAGTATATATCTATATTCTGCTCCTGCACATAACTATCCGCAGGAACATGCGATCTGCTTCAAACCAACACCGGAATGTTACCCTTAAAATACCCTACAGCTGGATACCAAACACCACCTTATAACCTTGTTCTGTCCCCTCCTATCCTGTAAAGGTGAATCCCTTTGTTCTGTTACCATTTAAACTGCTTTTACTTTCTGATGTGGTGCAGGGAGACTATGTGTACATTGTGCACTATTTGGATTAAATATGTAATGTGTTTTTATAGCTCTCCATGCGTTCACAAACTCTACCGTAAATACTCATACCACGCGCTAATGCGCAGGACCGCGGGAGCGACCATACGCAAATTGCGGATATGTGCACGCACGGCAGAACAAGTACACGCGCGGAGACCATCTGTGTGTAGTTTGTACGTAATGTGTGTACTGCAATATTTTTCGACTTTGACAGTCCACCCTTTGGCAGTCACCAATAACTGCCACTATCTAATCACTAAACAGAAAAATATCTATACAATATCTAAAGAAGTTTGGATGGTCGGGGGAGAGTTGTAGGTGGGAAATGTATGACCTAGTGGGATAGTAGAAAGCATGTATGTATGAATCCATGTCTGAGGGTCATGTATCGTCGTGCCGTATATGTTCTAAATAAGCTTTGAGGTATTGCGAAGTATACATGAAATCCTTCTCATCCCGTATCAAGGGTCTGTAAAATGGGCCAACAAACACTACTGAGCTCTTTTCGGCTTCTTGTTCCAACAAATGGGGTGCACATTTAGTTGATGATACAGGGAGGGGGAAACATAAGTGAGTGCTAGTATATGTGGATATCACCTGTCGACTATGTGTGTCATTAACTGAAGGTTGCAGAGATGAAGATAAGACACATATATGAAATACATTCACATAAACATTTTTGGGTAGGGCTGATGTCTTTTCCGGATGGATGTATCTGGGCAGAGGGGGAAACAAAAGAAAAACGGGTGAAAGAAACAGGCCATGAAATTCATTTGCAATCCTTATCATAACACTGTCTCTATGGATGGGTCATAAATTAAATCTGCTGATATAACAGCGCCCTCGCTCCTTAGACTCATCAACTTCGTGCCGTGCTTGTGCCACATCAGAATTCGAACACACCTAAATATCGAACCAATAATTATGACGACTCCCAGGATACAAAGGAGAAACTTCCCTACACTCATGATGACATTTTGAGCCCACTCTCCTAAACCTGAGAACCAATTTCGTGGGTTCAACCATGAGACCCAGCCGGTCAGTTCATTACTCACAGTTGATAAGGTAAGATTGTGCTTCCTCCTGAACTCCCACTTTAACTGCAAGATATCATCCATCTTTTGATCGATGATCTCGGTTGGGTCATTAGTGCTGTTTGTAATATACGTACAGCACTTCACACCATATTGAGTTGCCAGAGTAACACAGTACCCACCTGTCACGGCTGTGATATAATTAAGGACCATCCTGTGCTGAATCAGTTCCTTCTTGTAAGCTTGTAACTCCCTTCCTGTATACCTGAAGGTGTCATCATACATCTCAGTGATATTATCTATCAAGTTCGCTAGCGCATGGATATACCTATAATTTATAATTCCTCTGGCAGTACAGGTGATGTCTAATGCGAGAAGGAATTGAATCCCGGTGGATTCGTGAATCAAATCAGAGGCTGCGTGCTCTGTCCTATTTATGAGGTGTCTCTTGATGATGTGTTCATAGTGAGTATGAGTATAAGGAGCCTGAGCACTGCGATGAACGTCTTTCATCTTATCATGGGTTATGGTCATGACCTCTGGCAACACTCTTCCAACATAACACAATCCCTCTGAGCTCGGGGCAAGCCACTTGTACGCCTTCCTCCCACATTTAAAATAGGCATCATCTGGGAGAACATAGGGGACAAAATATAACATCACCATATTACAAACTTTCCAAGTAAAGAAACCAATCCCTAGTTCTCCCATCTACTCAGTACAAGTATCGGGCTGGATGATATGGGCACAATACCCTGGCGATACTTTTCCAACCCACGTGGTCTTGATTCCACGAGTATGCCTATACCGAAAATACCTCCCACTGTTGGCTATTTGGCGTACAAGTTCAGAGTCTATGGGTATCCTATCAGCTCTGTGTGCAAAAGGTCAGTGTCTGGTTATTCCACGTCACTTCCCAATTTCCCGGTTTTCGGTAATTGGAAATATTAAAACACAATAAGGACCTGTCTACATGATACTGGTGGAGCTTCAAACTACGGGGCCTAGAAATATTGAATTTCTTGTCCACCGGCCTCCCACCCCGCAATTCGAGTACCTCATCTATTGCTAAAGGGTACGGTACTAATCCTGACTTACTCTGACCTTGAGGTACTTGTGAGCACACCCAGCATTCTGTCTGGTTTAAGACCTTACCCACTAGTGAGTGGTAATCACTCAACGGATGGCGGTCCATGTCGATATTAAGGTTGGACTGACATCTCTGGATGCACCCATCCTCAACTATATTCTCACAATTTCTACAAATACAATATTCATCAGACAATAACCCCTCACAGTGCCTCCGAGCTCCCTGACTACCACAGCGCTTACTGATGCCAGCCTTTACTAAAGTGATGCGCTGATCCTGAGATCCTACAAATCCATACTTGCCATCAGAACCCATTCCAGATCCCTGCTCGACCTCTCTGGGACCCTCACCAAAACACAGTGTCCTTATCAAAACCAGAATTACTAACAGAACCCGAAACGCAGTCTCTTGTGATCGATCCATTTCATTAGGGGAAAGGAGGAAAATAAGAAGGAGAAAAGAAAGGAAAAATTCAGGGGGAGGTGAAAAAAGAAAGTGGTACGACAACCGTTCTAGATCTTGTTACTCTCTGTGCTCAGATGCCCTTCAACAGTCCTGCCACTCAACTTTCCCGGAACAAACACTCTAGTGTCTCTTTGCTTTGCTCTTTGAACCCACAGTTCACTTTGAACACACTGTTCACTTTGCTCTTTGAACACACAGTTACCAAACTACACAAACTTGATGAAACTGCACGAGTTCTATCCGGGTCAGCGACCTGCTTGCAGTGGGACGAGTGGACCCAAGTCTCTCTTTCGGCGACCTTCAATGCTGTTGTGCTGGTTAACAAGACTTGGTAAGGTCCTTCCCACCTGTCTGTGAGGCAACCTGAGCGTAAGAAATTTAGAATCATCACATAATCCCCAGGTTCAATGTCATGACAATTACTGTTCGGTAGGTCAGGAATCACCAGCTTGAAATTTCTTTGTTGATTTCTCAGCTGCTGGCTCATCCCAACCAAATATTTCACAGTCACTTCATTATTACATTTCAAATCATCCTGGGGGTCTATCATTACATGCGGTTGTCGACCAAAAAGGATTTCAAAGGGTGATAGGTTAAGGGGAGACCTGGGAGTGGTTCTGATGCTGTACAACACTAGTGGCAAAGCTTCTGGCCACAACAATCCATTTTCAGCCATTAATTTGCTCAGCTTGTTCTTAATAGTGCTATTCACTCTCTGCACCTTTGCACTCGCATGTGGACGGTACAGAGTATGCAGCTTGCTATTAATTCCCATCAGCTTGCACATGACCTGAAAGAACGTAGCAGTATTTGTGGCAGCAGGGAACGCTTCTACCCAGTTGGAAAATACATCAATACAAACTAACACATATTTTAAATTCCTACAGGGTGGTAACTGTATGAAATCGATTTGTATTACCTGAAAAGGTCCGTCTGTCGGAGGGATATGGGATGGCTCTGTTGGTATTGACTTTCCAATATTCTTCCTCAAGCAAGTAAGACATGTCATTGCTCTCTTACCTGCATGAGAAGAGAATCCTGGCGCTCACCAGTAGGCTCTCACCAGCTTACACATACCCTCTTTACCCAGATGATTCAGAGCGGGTGCCGCCTCAACTAAGCTTGGAAGATATGCTCTGGGGGCCACTGGCTTACCGTGTCCACCTGTCCAGAGTCCTGAGGACTCCTGGTCATACCCCTTTGACCTCCAGACCGCCTTTTCCTGGAGAGAACACAAATCTTGCATTTCAATGTGTTTAACTGTTGTGTATTATCAGTTGTGTGAAGTAAACCGTCTGTGGAAAGCGAAAAGAGAGGGGAAATAATAAAAAGAAAATTTGTCAGATTTGCGTTCACCATCAGGCTGTCACACCATCATGCATATCGGTGTCTATGCACAGTCTCCCTTCACCAGTATTCTCATTCTCCACCCTTTGTGCATGACCAGGCACACTGCGTTAATACTGGTGTCCCTCTGCTGGTGAGATATACTGGGTTTGGGCAGAGCTCTGAAAGACCGAGTAGGCATGTGGCGTTTGAACTGTAATCCTGTCGGTGAACGTAAGAGATGAAGAGGAAACTTTGAAGACAAATCACATAGAGTTTAGTAACAGATAAGTTTGTAGAGGCAAAGAATATTTTACAAAATTTTACATCTGGATTGGGCACTACGGGGGAATGATTTTCTACTCGGTCTGCTCCCCTAAAAGAAATTCTCTGTGTGTTATATCTCTACTGGGACTATCCCAGCCATCAATCCAGTGTCCTGTCCATTCTAAGTTCATAGGGAACCCGGTATCTTTGAGATAATTTCCTCTACCTGTGATGGACACGCATCTAGAACAGTGAAATGCAACATTAGTCTTCGTGGGTATCCAACATAATTCGTACTTCCTGGGCGGGAGCACGCTATATGTATACCATCTCTAACAAAACTCCTGTTAATTAGAGGTCACTTCTGCTAGAGAAAGAAGCAAAAGTTTAGGGACCTCCTCCTAACCCCAGCAAGTTCTGTCAAAAGGGTAAAGTTGCATTTATTCTGTTCTTCCCATTAACCGAATCTGTGTTTTCTATATTACTCGTGATTCCTTACTATATGTCCCTTGATCCCGTCTATGTGTTTAATAACGTGGCTTGTTTTCTCTGTCTAGGGGTCTATCTTGACTATGTGTTCTACTATATTATCTACAATCTTTGGCAAAATGCCCTTCCTTCCTACAAGTGTAACATATCCTAGGTCTTTTCTTACCACCAGGGTTTTGGGGTTTAGGCTGATGAGACTTTGGTGTAAGAGCCTGTATTTTTTCAATTCTCAGCCTCTCCTCCTGCAGTTCTCTACGCCTAGCAATATTCTCATGGTGTTCAATCGCGCACTCTCTAAGACAAGCTACTCTGGCCCCTCTCCAATTAGGCAAAGATGCTTGTACCCTGTCCCTAACTGCCTTATTGAGTCCGTCCATTAGCACAGAGACAGCCACTTCCCTGTAATTTGCATCGTTCCCTGTATCTGATACCCCAATGTATCTATCCATTATTTGCAGGGCCCGATGGAAATATTCAGATGTCATTTCATTTTCCCTCTGTTTTATGGAGAAAATTCTTCTCCACTTAATGGGGAAACACAACTCTAGTTGCTTATTAATTCGTTCTATATTTTCCTGATTGTTTCTGTCAGTCATAGGACTATCCGACTTTAATCTACAATCAGTGATAAATCTCCGCCAGTGTTTGTTTGTCGGTTCATACGCATTACCCAGATCTCTGATAAACTTTTGACATCTGGCTAAATGCTTCCGAGGGTCGGGGAATTCTGAAATGATTGATCGCAGCTCATCTCTGGGCCACGGCCAATACATTGCATTATTCCTGGTGAGGACTACTCCCTGACTATCGGTTCCCCCACTGGGAGTTACTATCTCCAAGACAGGGTGTAATTCTACCATTCCGTTCCTAATCTGTTTACTGTGAGGTGTTGTTGTCTCTGTTCAATGAACTGTCTCACACTTACCGGTAGCTGTGACCTCACCAGTGCTTTCATTGGGGAATATTGTTACTGCTCTACCTGGTTGGACAGGCCCCACCTGGGTTCCCTGCAAGGTGACTGCTTGGAGGAGAGCTGCAATTTGGCTGAACCCTTCATCTTCTTGTGACCTATAACCTTGAAAAGACTTCAAAACAGGATACATCTTGCAAAAATTAGGGTTAATACATTGTTTTTGCATACTACTATCATTTACCGATATACCATTGACTGTAGCCATCTCTTCCCCTTCGACCTGTGTCGACAATGGTGTGTTTGTGTTCTCATTCCCGCTAGGTTTTGAACCTGTTTTGCGAATTTGTTCCCTTTGCATATCCCCCTCTTGTTGCCATAATTTTAAACAATCATTATGTCTAATCCTTTGTTTTCTGGATTTATCAGACATATCCTTAACCTTAAGTTCTGTAATACCTCTGGTTCAAAGCTGCCCACCCTAGGGAATGGTACCCTATCTTTGTCAGTCATACGTACCCATTCAGACAAAAAGTTTTCAGTGTGTGATCCATATTTACCACACATAACAAACCTCGCTGACCCCTTGGGCCGCGGCTCTTCAACCTGAACCCTGGCTACAAAACGTCCACCGCTTGTGCAATTGGATCCCATCGCGGACTTTTTCCTTTTACGCAATCCCCAATGCACAATACGAATAGACGGTGAAAGTTCTTAGAGCGCTTTCACCCACTCCTTCTCCGCTGAATACCACGACTCACTCCAATAGTGACCACAGCGTACCCAGTGAGGTCCCTATCTGGTTTCTATTCACTGGAAGTGTTTAGGTGTGACTTACCTATTCCAGTGAATATACACCGCTGGAGATTTTCCCGAGAGAGACCAGCGAAAACTCCCTATACACAAATCACGCTTGCATATGCTCTATACAGCGCTAATGATACTGCGATTTTACGCAAAAACTCGTAAAAAGGATATCACGTTGCGCTATCTATCGCACAGACAAACGCGCGGTCCAATCGCACAGCATATAGGTACTTGTTATTTATCTGCCGTACGACCACGGGTCGATGTACAAACTGCGACCCTCAGTCCGGAGTGTAATGCAAAACAAACCTTTTAACTTCAATACTTCGCAATACTATGCACTATCACGCTCCTCTGCAAATCACCTCACGATTTGCGTATTAAACCTTATACTAACGTGAGTCAGCCGCCTCACACCACCAAGTCTCCACTCACTTGATGTACCAAACGACGGGATCCCGAATTCCGGGGTTCGAATTTCACTTACTCCTACGTTCACTCACTCAGCAATGGAATTTCTTCTATCAAGATAGAAAAAGGTTCGGGCGCTGAATGGATATTGCGTTTCTAAAGCAGCTGCTAAAGGTTGGGGTAGTCAAACCCAATGTACATACATATAAACATAGATAGAATAGCAGCGCTAATTAAATAATTTGTAAATAACTGATAATAGTAATAATAATAATAATAATGAAGGTTTGAGTGAAAATTAATAACAATTTAATATTCCATATATTTAAGAACACTTAAAACAACGTAATCTGGCCATTCATATAATTAATTACTCAATGAAACTACTGCCTATCTGGTGTAGTCCGTTCCTATTATAGAGGACTGGTGTAGATTTGGTGACACAAGGCTGGAAATAAACCAAAGGTGAAGTCCCACAGGGATTGTTACCACAATGAGCCGCTGGAGGTGTAGTCCCTTGAAGTTATCCTTTAGTTGGATTCAACCCAAGCAAGGGTTTTTGGGGGGGTCCTCACTGCAATGCGGTATCCTCCTGTTGTGGAGGGCGTAGATGGTAATCACGATGGTTTTTATTCACCTCAAGTTCTTTATGGATGGTCACACTCCAGTCCTGGTTCGGACACACCAAGGCGGTTCAAGTTCCAAAGGATGAGGGCCTGGCAAGCCTCCTGTTCTTAAATATATGGAATATTAAATTGTTATTAATTTTCACTCAAACCTTCATTATTATTATTATTATTACTATTATCAGTTATTTACAAATTATTTCATTAGCGCTGCTATTCTATCTATGTTCACTCACTCAGGTATACTTTGTTTTTCTGTACAGAAAATTTGGATTCATTCAGGTTGGCAGCTTTACCCCCAGAGGCAATTTAAAAAAAATATTTATACTAAAAAAATTTATACTAAATTTTTTAGAAACCGGGTAGTTTTGTGCTATTGTAGCGTGGCTACTGTCCCACCTTTAAACTAAACGAACTATTGTGTAATTTGTACTTAGCGTCCGTACTCTTACGCATTTTGCGTAAACACGCGACCATGCGTGTCTCTTACGCCGCGTCTGCAGTTCCGTACTTTGTCCGAGACACGTGTACAAAACCGTACGTCCGCAATAGCACAGATCACACAACTCTATAAATGTGAGCAATAAAACTACTATTGCCCACTAAACACAACACAGTTTCTTTCTGTATAAACCTTTACAACCAGGCCAGACTGCGTTTGTGCTTTACGCTTACTTCCTTAAATATTTATTTTAGTTTTAACTATATAGCAACAAATATCTCCGGTTTCACACAGATCTAAATGAATCTAGCAATCTGAGTGTTATGGCAACAATGTAAGGGTATACAAAGAGTATGGGTGCCGTGTACGCTTTAGGCACCAAAAAAAAATTCACAGATTTTTTAAATAGCTTTTTTTCTGTTTACTTTACGGGTTCTACCAGCATCTCTACACACCATACAGAGCAGACGCCATCTAATCAGCAAGCAAGTAGGGTTTTTAGTGTATCCATCGACCAGGAAAAGGATACGTAGGATATTTTCTGTCCACCCTTTTGCTGATAGATTAAGTCTGCTGTAACCTGTTAGGCTGTGAGTATGTGGAAAACCGGACGGAGCCCCCAATTGAGAATGCTGATTTATAAACAGGGATGAAAAGCTATACCTTATACACACTTTAAATACACTTTATCATGAAGCTGCTGCGGCCGCTATACTTAGTACACCACCTACGTACATTGTACACCGTTTGCATACAGAGTCCCGTACAGTGTACGGACTTTGCGTACAAACGCCGCGCTGACGGTACAAAGTACACACAGCAAGCACACACCCAGAGATACATCGCGAATCCTTAACAGCAATGCAAGCGATAGCAATAAACCTTTAAACCTTAGCAGGGAAAGGAAAACACGACACCGGTTTGCTATTTAAAATGCTGGGTTCCGACACCACAGCGTATTATTATGGAAAGGGGGTTACAATATAAACAATGCAATACAATATAACAGAATAATGGCTAGTCAATGGTACATACGTGATTGGATCCGCCGCGCTACCCGGTACGGTCCTCAGTCATCTGATAGATAACTTTGTGAGTCTTGTGTCTGACCAGGCCTGCAGCAGGCTCTCTTTATACAAGTCTTTCAAAACTTAACACAATGGATACTGTAATCTCTTTGTCCATTAGACACAGGAATGGTCATTTACAGTACAGGAGAGGTCATAGGTCAGTTTGAATAGGTGGGCAATGTCTGTTCCAACTGCTCTTGTGGGTGGTCTCCGGATTCCCGCCGCATACATAATGTACAGTAAATACAGTTTATATCTATATTCTGCTCCTGCACATAACTATCCGCAGGAACATGCGATCTTCCGCAGACCAACACCGGAATGTTACCCTTAAAATACCCTACAGCTGGATACCAAACACCACCTTATGACCTTGTTCTGTCCCCTCCTATCCTGTAAAGGTGAATCCCTTTGTTCTGTTACCATTTAAACTGCTGTTACTTTCTGATGTGGTGCAGGGAGGCTATTAGTGATGAGCGGATTTGGTTTTACTCGGTTTTACTCAGTTCTCAAAACCGAATCTTATTGGCTCACTGATGTCACGTGTTTTGGATAGCCAATAAGATTCGGTTTTGAGAACCGAGTAAAACCGAATCCGCTCATCACTAGAGGCTATGTGTACTATTTGGATTAAATATGTAATGTGTTTTGATAGCTCTCCATGCGTTCACAAACTCTACAGTAAATAAATACCCATACCACGCGCTAATGCGCAGGACCGCGGGAGCAACCATACGCAAATTGCGGATATGTGCACGCACGACAGAACAAGTACACGCGCGGAGGCTATCTGTGTGTAGTTTGTACGTGATGTGTGTACTGCAATATTTTTCGACTTTGACAGGAGGGTCCGGACTATGAGGCGTCCATCTCCTCACATGCTGAGGGCGGCCCAGCACAGGGTAAGGCCATCCAGCATGTGTGAGGCCACCTCCCAATGCGTCCGCAATTAGATTGCAGACGCATCGGAGCTAAGGTTGACCCCTGGCAGCGCAAACTGACTGTGCTGTCATTTGCCATTTTTTTTAATCGGAGCGGCTGCGTGTGATGTCATGCAGCCTTCCCTAATATGGTCACGGCCCGCCCCCCAACGCAGTATCGCTGCCCCCTCGAACACCCACTGTTATCAAACATGTTGCGGTCGCATCCATCTGGGATGTTATTATTATTATTATTATTATTATTATCCTTTATTTATATGTGTGTGCCCAGGCCTGAATAAGGCCAGATGTACTCTAGGAGGTTAGCCAAGCCTCTGTGGTGACTAGCCACACCCCTCTGGTAGCTGGCCACACCCCTTCTGCATGGGCCCCTACCACTGCATGTCCCCAGTGGGCCCCTTATGCCTCATTCTGACACTGCCTGTTATGTAATAAAATATCTTTTATATAATAAGATAATCAATAATGATAAATATTGATAATGAGGCCGGGGGCTCTCTTCCTTTTTAACTCTTTTATATAAATCAACTTTTCTTATATTATATCTTAATGACTAATTAATGACTGTAATTGTTTAGTGACGTCTGCAATTAAAAATAATAATCTGTATTAATAGTTCATATCCATTAAGAATTCTTCTTTATTTAATTTGCTTCATGATCAAACCCATGCCTCAAATGTACCCCCAGCAAACGTTACCCAACGTGGCCTGATTCAGACATTTACGGAAATTTGATATTTACGTAAATCTCTGATGTTTGCAGAAATGCTCATGTGCAGATCTAGTCATGCGATGTCAGCTGACAATACTGCCAGCGTATGGAGGTGGCGACGGGGAGCGGGGGCGTGCCGGCCCCCAGTTTCCGGACATGCTGAAGCAAGTGGCTGCGTCCTTAGACTGGGTGACTCAGATGTCCGATGTTCCCGCAGTTGATCCGATGCAGCGCCTTCAGATGCAGCGGTGGATCAGAGAAGCCGGTAGGCTATTTTCGCACAGACGCTGCAAACAAAGACGCAGCGGCAGTGACATTAGCGCATATACAGTGGTGCAAGTAGAAATATTTTCTGAGTGGTACTGAGTGCTGAAAAATGGGCGTGGTCATGTGTTGTAAGGGGGCGTGGACCACAACAGCCCCTTTTGTTTGGAATCTGGAGGCAAGGCTAAAAATATATAGTAATGCCTCCAGTATAATAGAAATATATAGTAATGCCCCATTTAATAACAATATATAGTAATGCCCCATTTAATAACAATATATAGTAATGCCTCCATTATAACAGTAAAATACAGCCACTGTCGCACTCCCAGGAACCCTGACAAAGTGGGAGGAGCCGTCATGCTGCCAAGCACCATGGTCTTGTTGCTTTGTGGCACATTATAATTGTGGTAATGGCAAAGTGTGTGGCAGGTGGTACTGCGTACCCGCTGCCAAATTCTTAAGGGTACTCTGTACCCGAGCATACCCGCATACTGGCACCGCTGCGCATATCTATGAATCTTCACTCTATTCCCTTTTGATCCATCGTCCAACTGTTGTGTTTTTCAGTGAAACTGTTACATTGTATATTTTTGCTGCATACATTTACCTCTTAATATTATATATTGATTTTTACTTATCTGATCTTTCAGAATGCCATGGAATGATGGGCGTGGTACACAGGTGAACGCAGCGTGGCCGCTGATTCCCCCAGCAAATAATGTGTGTATTTGCCCATACATAGTGTTGTACACGTCCTTGCAGGTGGACCTCCCCCAATCTGTGCATCGCCCGTAGTTGCGCACACTTGTCTCCGGAGCATGCGCTATGCGGAAAAACCCAGTTTGCATTCCACAAGCATGCGCACATTCATCTCTGCATTGGTCCCTTACTGTACAACCTATACAAAACGGGTTTAGTATGAAACACTTACAGTCAAAATCCAGACGATCAAAATACCGACAACAATTGACCGACGGTCAAAAGCCCGACAGGGATGACATCCCAACAAGGTAAAAATACTGACATTTAAAATACCGACAAGGTAAAAATATCGACATCTAAAATGACGACAGGTCAAAAAGTCAACACAAGGTTTTCATTGTTTTTTGGGTGCGTATGTCGACGCAGGTCGATATGGACACCGTATAAGTGTACCGCATCCACGTGCATCGCTTGCTGCAGTCGGCACACTATTATATTCCCCCTCTAGGTCCACTGGGATGGTAAAGTATGAACAAATCGGTTTCAATAAAAAAAAAATCATGAAAAAAAGACTTTTTGACCTGTCGGCAGTGGCGTAACTACTGCCCCCGCAGCCCTCGCGGTGGCTTGGGGGCGAGGGGCTGCGGGGGCGCCGCCACTGATTTAGAGCAGATTGACATGCGGACGAGCGTCCGCATGTCAATCTGTTGTCACTAGCCCCCCGCTGCGAAGTAGGAACACGGAGGGCACAGCGCGCGCCTCTCCCGTGTCCCTCTGAGTCTCCGGCGTGTTGGGGGCGTGGTCTAGGAAAAGGGGGCAAGAGGGGGTATGCCCAGCGCTCTGTGAGCTGCTGGCATGCCCTCTCTCCCACTGTCTGCGCTGAATAGACGCTGTGCGCATGCGCACAGCGTCTATTCACTACTGCTCTGCTATGCAGAGCAGTGAGTGTAGGAGCCTTCCAACTGCCCCCCCCCCCCATCGCGGGACACTGCGGCCCGCGGGTGGGACAGCGGGACAGTCCCCAGAAACGGGAATGTCCCGCGAAAATCGGAACAGTTGGGAGGTATGCATATATGGCACTGAGGGGGCATATATGGCACTGGGGGGGGGGCACTGAGGGGGCATATATGGCACTGAGGGGGCATATATGGCACTGGGGAGGCACTGTGGGGCATATATGGCACTGGGGGGGCACTGAGGGGGCATATATGGCATTGGGGGGCACTGAGGGGGCATATATGGCACTGAGGGGGCATATATGGCACTGGGGGGGCACTGAGGGGGCATATATGGCACTGAGGGGGCATATATGGCACTGGGGGGGCACTGAGGGGGCATATATGGCACTGGGGGGCACTGAGGGGGCATATATGGCACTGAGGGGGCATATATGGCACTGGGGGGGCACTGAGGGGGCATATATGGCACTGGGGGGCACTGAGGGGGCATATATGGCACTGTATGTGTACCTGGCACATGGGGGGCTATATTTGGCACTGGGGGCACGTGAGCACCTGGCATTGTGGGGGAATATCTGGCACTGGGGGCATATGTGACACTGGGGGGAAAGGCTATATTTGGCACTGGGGGCATGTGAGTACCTGGCACCGTGGGGGAATATCTGGCACTGAGGACATATGTGGCACTGGGAGCACAGCCCTAGCAACAAGCACTACCCCCTAGCAATGAGCATGACACCCAGTGCATGAAACCCCTGGCAACGAGCATGACACCGAGTGCATGAAACACCTGGCAACGAGCATGACACCCTGAGCATGAAAACCCCTGGCACCGTGCATGGAACCAAGAGCATGAAACCCCTGGCAACGAGCAGGTAATTTAAAAGTAATTAGAAGCCTTACTGTAGGACTTAATGTGTAATGGGCATTACGGTGTGTGGCATAATGTATCACGGACATTGCGGTGTGTGTCAGAATGTGTCACAGGCATTACGGTGTGTGACAAACTATATCACGGGCATTGTGGTATGTGGTATAATGTCTCAGGGGCATTGCAGTGTGGCATAGGGTATAACGGGCATTGCGGTATGTGTCACAGGCATTACGGTGTATGGTATACTATATCACGGGCATTGTGGTATGTGGTATAATGTCTCAGGTTCATTGCAGTGTGTGTCATAATGTATCACGGACATTGCGGTGTGTGGCATAATGTATCACGGACATTGCGGTGTGTGGTATACTATATCATGGGCATTGTGGTATGTGGTATAATGTCTCAGGTTCATTGCAGTGTGTGTCATAATGTATCACGGACATTGCGGTGTGTGTCATAATGTATCACGGACATTGCGGTGTGTGGTATACTATATCATGGGCATTGTGGTATGTGGTATAATGTCTCAGGTTCATTGCAGTGTGTGTCATAATGTAACACGGACATTGCGGTTTGTGGCATAATGTCTCATGGACATTGCGGTGTGTGGCATACTATATCACGGGCATTGTGGTATGTGCTATAATGTATCAGGGGCATTGCAGTGTGTAGCATAATGTATAACGGGCATTGCGATTCCTGTCATAATGTGTCACAGGCATTACGGTGTGTGGCATAATGTGTCGGGGGCATTACGGTGTGTGCATATTGTGTCATGTGCATTATTGTGTGTGGCATAATGTCTGAGGGCCTTTGCAGTATGTGGCATAATGTATACTGGGCATTACTATAAGGAGGAAAAATGACAAATAATGGAAGGGGCATGAATCAGGATTATTTTTCTTTCCTGTGGTGGCTAACGTCTGGGCGTGCAGGTTGCAAAACTGGGGTATAAGGTAGTCTTTTCCTGCAATGCCACGCCTCTTTATGCGAAGCCACGCCCATTTAAACGAAACCTTGCCCCCTTTTTGGCGGCGCGCCGTAGGCGCGCACATGCTTGTCCCTTTACTAGTGCCAATTATGGGGGGGGGGGGGGGCGCCGTAGAATTTTTTGGCTTGGGGGAGAAAAATTTCTAGTTACACCACTGCCTGTCGGTATTTTAAATATTGGTATTTTTTGACAGATGGGATTTTGATTGTAGGTAAATTGAACGCATCCCATATAAAACATACTGCAGGAACATATTAAAGTGTGACATATTGTGTTCCAGACTTTATATAGTGCCGTAAATTAATCCTGTTTCCTATTGACGGATGCGTTAAATAATACTTAGCAGCCACCATAACCCTGCACTGGTGCATCCTAGGGGGTCATTCCGAGTTGATCGCACGTAGCAACTTTTTGCTGCTCGTGCGATCAACCTGACGCTGCCTATGGGGGAGTGTATTTTAGCATAGCAGCGCTGTGGTCGCTTGTGCAGCCCTGCTGTGCTAAAAAAGTTTTGTGTAAAACAAGACTAGCCCTGCAGCTACTTACCCTGGAGGTCATTCCGAGTTGATCGCTTGCTGACGATTTTCACAGCGCAGCGATCAGGTAAAAAAATGGCAAAACTGCGCATGCATATGCACCACAATGCGCAAGCACGTCGTACGGGCACATAGAGGATCGGTGCTGGGCGATGGATTTAACGAAGAATCCATACGCACAGCCGATCGCAAGGTGATTGACAGGAAGAGGGCGTTTATGGGTGTCAACTGACCGTTTTCTGGGAGTGGTTAGGAAAATGCAGGCGTGTCCAGGCGTTTGCAGGGCGGGTGCCTGACGTCAAATCCGGGACCTTCGTCGCTGGATCCGTCGCACAGGGTAAGTAGGTCTGACCCTGGTCTTGTTTTGCAGGAAACTTTTTTAGCATAGCAGGGCTGCACAAGCGATCGCAGCCCTGCTATGCTAAAATACACTCCCCCATAGGCGGCGTCTAGTTGATCGCACGAGCAGCAAATAGTTGCTACGTGCGATCAACTCGGAATGACCACCTCTGTGCGATGAATCCAGCGATGAAGGTCCCGGATTTGTAGTTAGACACCCGCCCTGCAAACGCTTGGACATGCCTGCGCTTTCCCAACCACTCCCAGAAAACGGTCAGTTGACACCCATAAATCATCGCCCAGCACCGATCCACTTTGTACCCGTACAACGCGCCTGCGCATTGTGGTGCATACGCATGGCCACTTTTCCCGTTTTTATACCTGATCGCTGCGCTGCGAAAATCGTCAGCGAGCGATCAACTCGGAATGACCCCCCTAGTGTAGAGTGCTCCCTTGCCTATGACTGAAAGACCATGCAGCGCTTATAGTATATGTAATAAGATGCCATGCAGCTGTTATATGTGATAATGTATCCGTCAGGTGGTTGGGCCCTCTCTATACAACATATAGAGGATCTCTAACGTTGGGTCATTGTCTATAAAACGGCAGGAAGACTTTATAATATCATTTACACATTGTGAAACAGTTGTAACCTTGAATATAAAGCGTATAGGTTCTAGTGGCGTATTACCTTTATACACACAGGTGCAAGACGTAAAACCTGCCAATGGCAAACATCCAATTGTGTCCTGAGGTAGTTCCTGCGCTCCCCCTCCTGTCCTGCAGGTGACCCCCCTGAATGCAGCCGCTGTTCCCCCATTTCCCTGCATGTCTGTTCCATTAGAACTTTCTTTTTTCAAAATTTTAGTTTCAATTAGTTCCGGCACTAAATAAAAAACGTTTTTATAGACATTGTATTTATAGTACAGTCCAGCAGCGCTGTCCCAAATCTCCTGTCTGCCTGTGTTATTAGGAGTAGGGGTTATGTCTCAGTTCATGTAATGCCTGTGTGTCCGGAGGGACCGGGAACTGTCCAGGTGGGAGTCTGTAAGCCTCCATTCATGCAGCCTAACCCGAACCTTCCACCCCCCCATCCTCCCGCAGCCTAACCCTAACCCTGGTGGTGCCTAAACTTAACCACTCCTCCCCGCAGCCTAACCCTAACCCTCCTTTCCCCGCAGCGCAACCCTAACCCTCCCTTCCCTGTAGCCTAACCCTAACCCTCCCTTCTCCGCAGCCTAACCCTAACCCTCCCTTCCCCGCAGCCTAACCCTAACCCTCCCTTCCCCGCAGCGCAACCCTAACCCTCCCTTCCCCGCAGCCTGACCCTAACCCTCCCTTCCCCACAGCCTGACCCTAACCCTCCCTTCCCCGCAGCCTAACCCTCCCTTCCCCGCAGCCTAACCCTAACCCTCCCTTCCCCGCAGCCTAACCCTAACCCTCCCTTCCCCACAGCGCAACCCTAACTCTCCACAGGGGTGCCTAACCCCCTCACCCCGCAACCTAATCCTAACCCTCCCTTCCCGCAGCCTAACCCTCCCTTCCCCACAGCCTTACCCCAACCCTCCGCAGGGGTGCCTAACCCCCTCACCCCGCTGCCTAACCCTAGTGGTGCCTAAACTTAACCACCTCTCCCTGCAGCCTACCCCTAACCCTCCCGTCCCCGCAGCGCAACCCTAACCCTCCACGGGGGTGCCTAAACCCCTCACCCCGCAGCCTAACCCTAACCCTCCCTTCCCGCAGCCTAACCCTCCCTTCCCGCAGCCTAACCCTAACCCTACCTTCCTGCAGCCTAACCCTAACCCTCCCATCCCCACAGCCTAATCCTAACCCTCCCGCAGCCTAACCCTAACCCTCCCTTCCTTCCCCGCAGCCTAACACTAACCCTACCTTCCTGCAGCCTAACCCTAACCCTCCCTTCCCCGCAGCCTAACCCTCCCTTCCTTCCCCGCAGCCTAACACTAACCCTACCTTCCTGCAGCCTAACCCTAACCCTCCCTTCCCCGCAGCCTAACCCTAACCATCCCTTCCTGCAGCCTAACCCTAACCCTCCCTTCCTGCAGCCTAACCCTAACCCTCCCTTCCCGTAGCCTAACCCTAACCCTCCCTTCCCGCAGCCTAACCCTAACCCTCCCTTCCTGCAGCCTAAAGCCTAACCCTCCCTTCCCCGCAGCCTAACCCTAACCCTCCCTTCCCCGCAGCCTAACCCTAACCCTCCCTTCCCGCAGCCTAACCCTAACCCTCCCATCCCCACAGCCTTACCACATTCTTGCTGACTTTTGGGCTGCTCTTTCCGGAAGAGAGCAGCCGATCGGCTCAGCATGGGGGTGGGCAATGAGGTGACGCGCAGAGGGGGGTGGGCCAGAGGCGGAATGGGGGCGGAACAGGGGCATGACTGCTGGATCACATCATGTAAGCCCCGCCCCCCGCTGTGTAATGCCGCTATTACCGGCATTATACGTCAGGGGGTGTGGCTATGATGACGCGATACAACAAGAATCGCGTCATCGCCTGCCCGGCCAGTGGGTGACCCCTGAAATCGGGAGACTTGCCTGCTCTTCCGGGGGGGCTGGGAGGGTCACCCGATTTTCGGGAGCCTCCCGGCCATTCTGGGAGGGTAGGCAAGTATGCCTTACCCTAACCTTCCCCGGGGGGTGCCTAGGCTGCTCAGCCAGCAGCCTAGTGACATAATAATTGCAGCAGATCCGCTTTTCTGAAAAAGAAGCAGAAGCGCAGCAAGGAGGTTCGTGGTAAATGTTCTTCCTTTGTGCCACTAAATAATATGCGAATATTACACACGAATATTAATAAGAGTTTTTCAGACAGATGATTTTAGTATTTTTCCATTAAATTTACAATAAGCACAACCCCCACCCCAGAAGTGCGAGTAGGGCAAACGCTTTGAGGATACAGTCCCTGAAAACTGATAGTATAAAGTGGTTTGAGGGGTCTATGTACTAATTCTTGGAGAGAGATAAAGTGGACGGAGATAAAGTACCAACCAACCAGCTCCTAACTGTAGACAAAAATATATCGCACAGAGGGGGTCATTCCGAGTTGTTCGCTCGTTAGATTTTTTCGCAACGGAGCGATTAGTCGCAAACTGCGCATGCGCAATGTTCGCAGTGCGGCTGCGCCAAGTAAATCTGCACAAAAGTTTGGTAATTTACTCACGGCCTAACGAAGATTTTTCATCGTTCTGGTGATCGTAGTGTGATTGACAGGAAGTGGGTGTTTCTGGGCGGAAACTGGCCGTTTTATGGGAGTGTGCGAAAAAACGCTGGCGTTTCTGGGAAAAACACGGGAGTGTCTGAAGAAACGGGGGAGTGTCTGGGCGAACGCTGGGTGTGTTTGTGACGTCAAACCAGGAACAAAACGGCCTGAGCTGATCGCAGTGGCAGAGTAAGTCTCGAGCTACTCAGAAACTGCTAAGAAATTTCTATTCGCAATTCTGCTAATCTTTCGTTCGCAATTCTGCTAAGCTAAGATACACTCCCAGAGGGCGGCGGCTTAGCGTGTGCAATGCTGCTAAAAGCAGCTAGCGAGCGAACAACTCGGAATGAGGGACAGAGAGCGCAGAGATCATAAATTATATCGATTTTAATATTTCAAAAAAGATTAAAATACATTTAAAACAAATATACCATATGTATGGGATCCGGTCTGAAGATCGACAGTGTCTAGGTCAACAATGTTTAGGTCGACCACTATAGGTCGACATGGATGGAAGGTCGACAGGGTTTCTAGGTCGACATGTGCTAGGTCGACAGGTCTAAAGGTCGACATGAGTTTTTCACATTTTTTGGGGGGGGGGATTTTTTCATACTTAACGATCCACGTGGACTACGATTGGAACGGTAAAGTGTGCCGAGCGAAGCGGTAGCGGAGCGAAGGCACCATGCCCGAAGCATGGCGAGCGAAGCGAGCCATGCGAGGGGACGCAGTGCACTAATTTGGGATCCCGGTCACTTTACGAAGAAAACGACACACACAAAAAAAATCCTCATGTCGACATTTAGAACTGTCGACCTAGCACATGTCGACCTAGAAACCCTGTCGACCTTCCACCCATGTCGACTTAGTGACTGTCGACCTATAGTGGTCGACTTAAACATTGTCGACCTAGATACTGTCGATAAAACGAACCACACCCATATGTATAGCCACCATAGTACATATGACCATACCCTTAGATTGTATATTGATAAATAAATATCTGACTGTCCATATCCACTGGATGATATATTAATTTCCACAGTATAGGCAGTTACATCTCATTATGATAGTCTCACTTATGATGCATCTAGCCCTTAATTGTATATACCCACCGCACTGAGAAAAGCCTGTGGCTTCGAAATTCCGGCTGCGGCATTGTGACCGCCTGGATCCTGACAGGCGGTCTTGTGATTGCCTCCCGGTCCGGACTGGTGGACGCGGCATTCAGTACCCTGGCTAGTATCTAAGCTTTTAAAACATAACGGATTCCTCAGAAGGTGTGTCAGCTCCTGACCGTCATTTCTCAAACAAAGCCAGCAATATGGCAGTCAGGAGCTGATTGGTTGGTACTGTAACCCTAACCCTGGTGGTGCCTAAACTTAACCACTCCTCCCCGCAGCCTAACCCTAACCCTCCTTTCCCCGCAGCGCAACCCTAACCCTCCCTTCCCCGTAGCCTAACCCTAACCCTCCCTTCTCCGCAGCCTAACCCTAACCCTCCCTTCCCCGCAGCCTAACCCTAACCCTCCCTTCCCCGCAGCGCAACCCTAACCCTCCCTTCCCCGCAGCCTGACCCTAACCCTCCCTTCCCCACAGCCTGACCCTAACCCTCCCTTCCCCGCAGCCTAACCCTCCCTTCCCCGCAGCCTAACCCTAACCCTCCCTTCCCCGCAGCCTAACCCTAACCCTCCCTTCCCCACAGCGCAACCCTAACTCTCCACAGGGGTGCCTAACCCCCTCACCCCGCAACCTAATCCTAACCCTCCCTTCCCGCAGCCTAACCCTCCCTTCCCCACAGCCTTACCCCAACCCTCCGCAGGGGTGCCTAACCCCCTCACCCCGCTGCCTAACCCTAGTGGTGCCTAAACTTAACCACCTCTCCCTGCAGCCTACCCCTAACCCTCCCGTCCCCGCAGCGCAACCCTAACCCTCCACGGGGGTGCCTAAACCCCTCACCCCGCAGCCTAACCCTAACCCTCCCTTCCCGCAGCCTAACCCTCCCTTCCCGCAGCCTAACCCTAACCCTACCTTCCTGCAGCCTAACCCTAACCCTCCCATCCCCACAGCCTAATCCTAACCCTCCCGCAGCCTAACCCTAACCCTCCCTTCCTTCCCCGCAGCCTAACACTAACCCTACCTTCCTGCAGCCTAACCCTAACCCTCCCTTCCCCGCAGCCTAACCCTCCCTTCCTTCCCCGCAGCCTAACACTAACCCTACCTTCCTGCAGCCTAACCCTAACCCTCCCTTCCCCGCAGCCTAACCCTAACCATCCCTTCCTGCAGCCTAACCCTAACCCTCCCTTCCTGCAGCCTAACCCTAACCCTCCCTTCCCGCAGCCTAACCCTAACCCTCCCTTCCCGCAGCCTAACCCTAACCCTCCCTTCCTGCAGCCTAAAGCCTAACCCTCCCTTCCCCGCAGCCTAACCCTAACCCTCCCTTCCCCGCAGCCTAACCCTAACCCTCCCTTCCCGCAGCCTAACCCTAACCCTCCCATCCCCACAGCCTTACCACATTCTTGCTGACTTTTGGGCTGCTCTTTCCGGAAGAGAGCAGCCGATCGGCTCAGCATGGGGGTGGGCAATGAGGTGACGCGCAGAGGGGGGTGGGCCAGAGGCGGAATGGGGGCGGAACAGGGGCGTGACTGCTGGATCACATCATGTAAGCCCCGCCCCCCGCTGTGTAATGCCGCTATTACCGGCATTATACGTCAGGGGGTGTGGCTATGATGACGCGATACAACAAGAATCGCGTCATCGCCTGCCCGGCCAGTGGGTGACCCCTGAAATCGGGAGACTTGCCTGCTCTTCCGGGGGGGCTGGGAGGGTCACCCGATTTTCGGGAGCCTCCCGGCCATTCTGGGAGGGTAGGCAAGTATGCCTTACCCTAACCTTCCCCGGGGGGTGCCTAGGCTGCTCAGCCAGCAGCCTAGTGACATAATAATTGCAGCAGATCCGCTTTTCTGAAAAAGAAGCAGAAGCGCAGCACGGAGGTTCGTGGTAAATGTTCTTCCTTTGTGCCACTAAATAATATGCGAATATTACACACGAATATTAATAAGAGTTTTTCAGACAGATGATTTTAGTATTTTTTCATTAAATTTACAATAAGCACAACCCCCACCCCAGAAGTGCGAGTAGGGCAAACGCTTTGAGGATACAGTCCCTGAAAACTGATAGTATAAAGTGGTTTGAGGGGTCTATGTACTAATTCTTGGAGAGAGATAAAGTGGACGGAGATAAAGTACCAACCAACCAGCTCCTAACTGTAGACAAAAATATATCGCACAGAGGGGGTCATTCCGAGTTGTTCGCTCGTTAGATTTTTTCGCAACGGAGCGATTAGTCGCAAACTGCGCATGCGCAATGTTCGCAGTGCGGCTGCGCCAAGTAAATCTGCACAAAAGTTTGGTAATTTACTCACGGCCTAACGAAGATTTTTCATCGTTCTGGTGATCGTAGTGTGATTGACAGGAAGTGGGTGTTTCTGGGCGGAAACTGGCCGTTTTATGGGAGTGTGCGAAAAAACGCTGGCGTTTCTGGGAAAAACACGGGAGTGTCTGAAGAAACGGGGGAGTGTCTGGGCGAACGCTGGGTGTGTTTGTGACGTCAAACCAGGAACAAAACGGCCTGAGCTGATCGCAGTGGCAGAGTAAGTCTCGAGCTACTCAGAAACTGCTAAGAAATTTCTATTCGCAATTCTGCTAATCTTTCGTTCGCAATTCTGCTAAGCTAAGATACACTCCCAGAGGGCGGCGGCTTAGCGTGTGCAATGCTGCTAAAAGCAGCTAGCGAGCGAACAACTCGGAATGAGGGACAGAGAGCGCAGAGATCATAAATTATATCGATTTTAATATTTCAAAAAAGATTAAAATACATTTAAAACAAATATACCATATGTATGGGATCCGGTCTGAAGATCGACAGTGTCTAGGTCAACAATGTTTAGGTCGACCACTATAGGTCGACATGGATGGAAGGTCGACAGGGTTTCTAGGTCGACATGTGCTAGGTCGACAGGTCTAAAGGTCGACATGAGTTTTTCACATTTTTTGGGGGGGGGGATTTTTTCATACTTAACGATCCACGTGGACTACGATTGGAACGGTAAAGTGTGCCGAGCGAAGCGGTAGCGGAGCGAAGGCACCATGCCCGAAGCATGGCGAGCGAAGCGAGCCATGCGAGGGGACGCAGTGCACTAATTTGGGATCCCGGTCACTTTACGAAGAAAACGACACACACAAAAAAAATCCTCATGTCGACATTTAGAACTGTCGACCTAGCACATGTCGACCTAGAAACCCTGTCGACCTTCCACCCATGTCGACTTAGTGACTGTCGACCTATAGTGGTCGACTTAAACATTGTCGACCTAGATACTGTCGATAAAACGAACCACACCCATATGTATAGCCACCATAGTACATATGACCATACCCTTAGATTGTATATTGATAAATAAATATCTGACTGTCCATATCCACTGGATGATATATTAATTTCCACAGTATAGGCAGTTACATCTCATTATGATAGTCTCACTTATGATGCATCTAGCCCTTAATTGTATATACCCACCGCACTGAGAAAAGCCTGTGGCTTCGAAATTCCGGCTGCGGCATTGTGACCGCCTGGATCCTGACAGGCGGTCTTGTGATTGCCTCCCGGTCCGGACTGGTGGACGCGGCATTCAGTACCCTGGCTAGTATCTAAGCTTTTAAAACATAACGGATTCCTCAGAAGGTGTGTCAGCTCCTGACCGTCATTTCTCAAACAAAGCCAGCAATATGGCAGTCAGGAGCTGATTGGTTGGTACTGTATCTCTTTCCACGGCTTAGTATACAGACCCCACCATCATGTGCGCTGGGAGATACTGGTAGCGTACTGTAGGTTTGTTTTTGTTTTCTAGGGGGATATCTACTAAGCCTTGAACAGTGATAAAGTACCAGCCAATCAGCTCCTAACTGTCATGTTACAGGATGTGTTTGAAAAATGACAGTTAGGAGCTGGTTGACTGGTACATTATCTCTCTCTCCACTTTATCTCTCCCCAAGGCTTAGTACATCTGCCCCTTAATCTTTGCACGTGTCACAAATCAACGTATATCAGACAAGTAGTGACAGAATGCTGCTGGGCTACTCTCTCACTGCCGGTACCGGGGAACGATGTCTGACAGGATAATAGCAGGATAATGGCCTGTACTGCCGATGAAATTATATTTGTCAGTCATTTCTAAACGTGTCCCCCGGCTCCCTGTTCTGTATCCGCGCTGTGACTGGGGAGTGCCGGAGGGGCTGCGATTTGACATGTGTGACAGGACGCCTGGGTGCCGCACCTCACAGAGTCACAGGTGAAATAAGTCATACCATTGAATTTTTACAATGAGTCAGTTAAAATGGTTCCGCCTGAGACCGGGAAGCCACAGACTGCTCCGGGAGCCGGAGGAAAAGGCAGATAGCCGCTGCGAGGAAAGGATAAATGCCCAACTAGGAGTCAAGGTAAATAGAGACTTACATCTGGAGAAAAAAAATATCCACAAAAATGTTTTTGTGCTGCCTTCGTGGTACACTATAGTTTGGAAATGACCGATGTGCTTAGATCTGCGCATATGCAGAACTGGTCCTGCGCCATTGGAACGCAGTGCAGCTGCCGACGTGGGATGACTGACAGTCTGCAGCCGTTTGGGGGCAGGGAGGGGCATTGCTATGGAAACGGGGGCTTATCGGGCCCTTTTTGGAGGCCTGCCGAGGCCAGTGGCTGCAGAATCACCGTCCTCATCAGCTTAGCTGCGGCAGGCATTCTGAAGAACCCTAGGGTTGCTCAGATGCCCGATGGCCAGGGCCATCTTCATGCCCAGGTCCCCACGAGTCTAGGGGCCTTCGAGCAGGAGCTGGGCGAGAGGGCGTGAATTACACCCAGTCAGAGCAGCCAGGCAGCATTCTCTATCTGCCCCAACCTGCAGCAAGACAGTGAATGGCTGTCAGCATGCTGATTGGCAGATAGCTAGAGCTATTCACCAATCAGAGTGCAGTATTCTCTACATACCCCAACCTGCAGCAAGACAGTGAATGGCTGTCAGCATGCGGATTGGTGGATGGATGGAGCTATTCACCAATCAGAGTGCAGTATTCTCTACCTGCCCCAACCTGCAGCAAGACAGTGAATGGCTGTCAGCATGCGGATTGGCAGATGGCTAGAGCTATTCACCAATCAGAGTGCAGTATTCTCTACCTGCCCCAACCTGCAGCAAGACAGTGAGTGTCTGTCTGCTTGCTGATTGGTGGATGGTTGAAGGTATCCAGCAATCAGAGTGCTGACAGCCATTCAGTGTATGGAAGCATGTGGGGAGAGACGGTGCGGAACTGCAGGAGGGGTAAATTATGATTATTATTTTATTTATTCCCATGAATGAGTGTGCCTGTGAAGGGGCCTACATTGCTCTTAAGACAGCCCTGCCTGGCGCTCAATGGCGATCTGAAGCCGGCGGTGGGCGTCTCATTTCAAGAGACGGCACTTGCTGAATTTATATAACTTTTCAGATCCGCTGCTACTGAAGACTCAGCACTGACACCATTTGCATCCACCTCAGGCCCATTCACAATACAACGACTCACTGAATACTGCAGAAACAACCTTCCGCTGTCTCAGAAGTATTTGCGTCTAGGTCACACCCTTACTGTTCTCGGCAGAGACGGATTGGGCCACCGGGAAAAAGTGGGAAATCTCCTGTTGTGCTGGCTGGCCCCACCATCTCCTCTGCTGGGCCAGCCTACACCTCCAGGAGCCGCCAACCAGAAGCAGTGGTGGGGAACACTGAGCACTTACTACAGCCTGCCCCTACCAATCCCCCCCATCCCCTGCCTCTGGAACCCACAACCCACAACCCACCCCACCGCTCCCCCGGCAGCCGCCAGTCACGGTCAGCACTCCCCACTAGACCGGGGCCTGCCAGCAGGGACTGAGAGAACATCAACAATGTCTGAGGGAGCCCATGACTATCCAGGCCCACCATCGGCTCCAACCAGACCACAGTCCAGCAGCAGCATGCTCACCAGACCCCTCAGCCATATACTGGAAGAACCAGTGTGCCCCTTCACATGCATCTCCAGCCTCAGAAGTTAAGTGATGAGACCACATCCTCATGAACTCTCCACAAATACCTTCTGAACAAAGAAAGACATCTCTTGGGCACAGGCATGTTGCTTAAAGTATTGCATATAGAGAGGAGGCCGTACTCACATTGGGGTCCGTATTCAGACCAATGATCCGCACCCATACCCTTAAACTGTACCTTTTTGGTGGGAACGGTACAGTTTTTTTATGGTCTGTACCGACCAAAAGGGGCCTTGTACCGAATTTCTGTCTCCCTCATCCTATAGATTCATATGGCAGCGTCACATGGCCACGCCTCCTTTACCCGTGGCCATGCCCCTTTCCCTGAATTTGTAGCAATTTTTTGTTTTAGTCTTGCTCATGTTAGAGTGCCCTTTTATACCCCTAACCAGCCCAAACATTAAAGCAATAGCACCCATGTTTAATAATAAGGCCTCCTTCATCCCAACCAGCCCCAACATTAAGTTAATAGCATCCATATTAAACATATAAAGGCCTAATTCCTGTATAAGTCCTTTCATTGAATTAATAAAGATCGCTCATTGCATTAATAGTCCCTATAACATATTGATAGTCCCACCAAAGCCACCATAATACAAATCCATCACATATCATTAATACCCGCATGAAACAGTAATACCCCCCCCCCCCACACACACACACACATGCACACACTCCTCACATACAATTGACATCTTGCAGCCCCCACAAAATCTTAATAAATCCCTACACACTTACCTACTTTATTATACGAAAAGCAGATTCTGTTGACTCATTAATAGGTAAAGATTTGCCGTAAGGTTTTCAGAATAATCGGCTGATAATTAATGCAACCGCCTTCATCGCAAGATAAAAGGAAGCAGTGGTCGCAGGCGGCTTCTTCAAAACTTCAATAATTCTTTAAAAACATCAGGTTTGTCAAGAAATAAAAAAAATAAAACAATCATTTCTGGAACAAAACACATGAATGACGTACATTTAATTGTATATATATATTTTTTTTGTAGATCAGTGAGTTTCAGAAAGTAAACACGACACAGTGATAATAAATACAGAGAGGTGCAAGGCGGTTTCTCCGCGCGGCCTGTGTTTGTCTGGGGACGCAGTGTTTCTCCTCGGCACAAGAGCCGGAGAAATTCCTGTCTCAGAAATGAATGGCGTTTCTGTACGGCAAGGTATGCCTGATCTCGGGGTAAGAGCCTGGCCTCTTTCACGGCGGAAAATCTCAACGCTGCAAATGGGCCCGAACAGATGTATATAAAAGTCACCTTAAGACTTACATCTGCCTGTGGCAGCGTGCCAGCGCGTCTAGCCCTTTAAAATGATTTAATTTCCTTCCCTGGCAGCCAGAAGAAAAAGCCAAAGTCTCTGAGCGGGAGTTTCCGCACCTCAGACTGGGTCAAAAGAGAGAGAAAATATCTGGCAACGTTTCTCCTCACCAAATACAACACGTGAGCCCTTCTATGTTCCTCTGCAGTCACATAGGTCAGGTCAGACAATATGTAGTTTTTAAATCCGTTTTTGATGGACTTCCGACCAGAAATGCACCCGGAAAGGTGACATCTTTTAGTAGGAATTCTCATTTAGGCCTGATTTTGAGTTGGGATCAAAGCAAAAAACAAAATAACAAGTACTGTAACTTTGCAAACCATGTTGCAATGCAATGGGTGCAAAGTGACTGCATACGGACCCCCCTTGCGGCTACTGCGCATACGCAATGCGGAAAAAGCAGGGTTCAACAGCTGAGTCTCCATACTGAGAAGGGGATGCATCGAGCCTTGGAGAGAGATAAAGTGGAGAAATTCCACACAGGGCCAGCAACAGAAATCGTGGGGCCCGGCTCTTCAACGGCGGCGGCTGCAGGGACAGAGTACAGGGAAGTGCTGGCGGCCCTGGCACGGTGCATGCATAATGACGGAGCGGAGGGGGGTGTCAGCGGGAACACCCAGACCGGACCAAGTTACGGGAGGGGCAGGGGGAATGTTTGGTACGGGCTGTAAATTGTTTTTTTTTAACTTAATTCAAGGGCAGCTGAGGAGTACACTTTAAAAAGCATTATTAGGCACAGTGACCCCGTTTTTGGGGGCCCTTCCTGAAACTCGGGGGCCCTGTACGGGTGTCCCCTTTGTCCCCCCCCCCCTGTTGCCGGGCCTGGTCCCTGATCCTCGGGGCCCTGTACCTCCCAAAGGGGGCGTGGCCAGATGTAAAGGGGTGTGGTTTCATGGGAGTGCCACGATCACAAGCCACAACCCCTGTTTTCGTCACTGAGGGGGTATGCCCAGCGCTCTGTGAGCTGCTGGCATGCCCCCTTTCCCTCTGTCACCTGTGAATAGACCCTGTGCGCATGCCTCCCAACTGCCCCCCACCGCGGGACACTGCGGCCAAGCGTGGGACAGCGGGACAGTCCCCCAAAAACGGCACTGTCCGGCGAAAATCGGAACAGTTGGGAGGTATGCTTTGTCCCCCCCTGTTGCCGGGCCTGGTCCCTGAACCTCGGGGCTCTGTACGGGTGCCCCCATTGTGTCCCCCCCCCCCGGTTCCACATAGCACCAATCAGTCGCGAAATGTCATTTTATAGACTGTGCTAGATAAATGCTAGTTAAAAGCTTATCGGTTGCTACGGGTTATTTCTCCACTTTATTTCTCTCAAAGCTTTGATACAGCTCCCCCTGGAAGACAAGAGTCCAATCCTTTAGTTTTCTGTTCTTTTAAGGCAGTATATTTCCATTCATTTAAATGAATACTGCAGGTACAGAACTGTTTGGAAAGGGCTTAGGTACATGTTAAATCATTCATACACAAACAGAACCTCAGTGCATTAATTGCAGCAGTGAGACGTTCCACCTGGCCGGGAGTGTCAGTTTCCAATTAGTGACAATTAGGTTGGAAAGCTCTGGGTAACACATTACTTTAGGCCTCGACGTGGGAGGCGGTGTTGTGTCCACAGGGAAACCAGCAACATCACAACATGAAATCACTGATGTTTTCTGAAGGATCTCCAAGAGAGGTGCACAAACATTTTGGTAGGGCAGAATAACATGTTATCCCAGCACCTATTCCCGGCCGTCCAGCTGTAAGAAATCATTTGTGGAATAAAATGCTTTTCTTTCAGTGCAGTCAGTAAACGCGCAGTGTCGTCATTTCATCTCCAGTGTGCCAAGGCCTTAATGAACGCTCAACGCGCAATGAATAAAATGTTATTTAACACAATATTAAAACTCTCTCTTTTTCGCGGCTTCCCAATGAAAATGTCTGTTCTGGCCAGGGCTTGGCAAACACTTTATTAGTCTTACTGCACTATATTTATATAGCGCCGTAATAAACACTAGGCAAATACTAACATGAAACAGTGAACAGAAAACACAATTTCATCATTTCTAAAACGTTCAAGGACTGAAATGTCACAATGGATGTAATATTATTATTATTACCAGTTATTTATGTAGTGCACATATATTCCTCAGCGCTTTACAGACAAGGGCCCTCATTCCGAGTTGATCGCTCGCTATCTACTTTTTGCAGCCGTGCAAACGCATAGTCGCCGCCCACAGGGGAGTGTATTTTCGCTTTGCAAGTGTGAGATCGCATGTGCAGCCGAGCGGGACGAAAAAGTTTTGTGCAGTTTCTGAGTAGCTCTGAACTTACTCAGCCGCTGCGATCACTTCAGTCTTTTTGTTCCCGGAATTGACGTCAGACACCCGCCCTGCAAACGCTTGGACACGCCTGCGTTTTTCCAAACACACATAGAAAACGGTCAGTTGACACCCACAAACGCCTTCTTCCTGTCAATCTCCTTGCGATCGGCTGTGCGAATAGATTCTTCGTTAAATCCATCGCCCAGCAATGATTCGCTTTGTACCCTTACGATGCGCCTGTGCATTGTGGTGCATACGCATGCGCAGTAGCAACCTCCTGATGAAACCGCCGATCGTTTTGGGCGTAGAAACGCGTTGAGGGCCGCGGTTACTACTTGTCCATTGAAGGAGACTCTACTAACCATCCCAAAATCCTTGTTCAAGCCTAACCAACTCTCCCCTGCTGCCACCTGGCTGGACGGCACACTTCAAACGTCCGCTGCTGTGCTTGAGAAGCCCCGTCTGCAGACTGATCATTGTGAACTCGCGGCTTTCCCTTCTGATACACCTGGGTAAGGGTATCTATCAGCCGCTTGTAGCTCACGCTGCAACACGCCACTGACAGGAACCAGCGGACATTACAAGCCTCGGGTGAGATTAGTGCCTTCATTTATGAGGGGCCAGAAATAAGCACATTTACCTACCTAAAAACTTTGGGATTGGTTCTCCAGTACATATTATATATATATTTTGGACGATTCCAGCACTTTATCATTCCAATAATGGACTGCAGTAACGCATACATAATGAGCTATCTCGGCTGAATTTATATATACATATCATCATTGTTTTTTTAGAAAAAACTGCATTGTGGTTGTATTTTATTTGCAATTTATTGTCTAAATCGTTTTTACTGTCCTAAGTAATATTAAAATATATTTCTTTTTATATATATATATATATATATGATATTAGCGCTCCTTAATGTTTCTATGGAAACACAATTAATTGTTTTTCGTTGTTTAAGGCATCCAGCTGCCACATAGGAGCTGCTATCAAATTGAATTAATATAATAGGTGCTTTCTAAATATATATAACATTGTGTTTAGCGCCTGATTCAGTAGGGTTATTATACCTCTGTATCCCTTTTGCAGTAGCAACCTGTTCGCTGCGCTGCGAAAAACGTCAGCGAGCGATCAACTCGGAATGACCCCCAATATTTGGCCAGTCACATCAGCCCCTGCCCCATTGGAGCTTACAATCTACTTTCCCTACTACATGCAGTGTCAGAAGCCAATTACCAGTTTGTGGATTGTGGGAGGAAACCGGAGTTCCCGGAGGAAACCCACCAAGCATGGGGAGAATATACAAACTACACACTGTTAGGCTCGTTGTACAAGTTGTGTATGAAGTTTGATACTTATCAATCCCAGTTGGTCATATACTCAGGGCCTTTCCAGTACTGGGTAATACGCACATTTGCCCCAGAACAGTCTAAATCTTCACGCATTCATACAACAAGGTGCTAGGAACATGCTTAGAGACTGCGGCCCATGACATGATAGCGCCAGGCAGGGGCTGCAGTTTTGCTGGCTGCACATTTATGCTGCAACTATTCCGTTCCACCATATCCCTAAGGTGCTGTATTGTACTGAGATCTGGTGGGCGGAGCAGGGCTGGGAGCCATGAATTGCATAATCATGGCCCAGCCCACTGCAACATTTTGGCACAATTTACACATTACATCACTAGGGGTGGAGCCATGATGACGCAATACCTGTATAGCAAACCACGTCAACACTCCTCTTACCCCCCTGGTCACTCCTTCTGAGAGGTGGCAACGTAGGTGGAATGCCGAGGCATTGCTCCCTGTGGGGGTCATGTAACAGGTTCTAATTTTGTGGAATCGGCGGGAGTTCAGTGAGATCGCCACTAAATTTAAAGCCAATCAGTTGTAAGGTTGGACTCGTGTTGCGCCATTTTACCGCAACAAGCGTATAAGTATTACCTGAAATACTCACAGATTTGCTGCAATCTAGTCAGGCTCCGGTTAACCAACTGTACCAACACTGTGCCTATCTAAATTATCATTTACTTTTAATTTTTTTAGCTCAAGACGCAGTAGTGGATGATAAGGAGCATCTGGAGGCTTTGCCAATTCCTTCACAGAACTATTCAACAGCTCTTACCCTGTTGCTGTGTCAGGCAGAGTAGGGTTTATAGTGCTGCACACCATTATAAAGCTGCTGCTCCTCGGGGGTGTGCCCTGTACATTGTGCTGGTGACATCATCAGAGGGAGGGGCATAGAGTTTCTTCACTAGTGAGTTGCTATGAAGGAGTAGGGTAGGGAGGGTGAGGTTCTCATGTGACAATTGCCAGGGCCGTAGAGAGCAATGGCTAAACCGGGTGTTGTGTGAGGCGTGGCCAAATCATGGGGGCGTGGCCACATTTGCCCAGAAAAAAAATAATGAAATCTACTATGGTGGAGCATGCACAGCTGGCCTGGACCTCTGCTGTATCCCTCAAACCGGTCATTCCCGGAGATAATTATATATCAGGTGCTAAAAAGGGGGAGGGGTCACAAACAAACAGCAGACAGGGGGGGGGGGGGGGTTCACCCTGGTATACCCCCAGCACACTAAAAATGATCTGTAACCATATCTGATCCTATCTGGTAATAGAATTTCAGAGAAATTGGTCGCATGCATTTGCAAAGACATGTTTAGCTGCTGAGTCGCATCAAGGCTTCTCCGATATCAGCAGTCCTAACACTACATGATGGCAGTGCCCACATAGGGCCATGTGATTTGTCTACTATAATTGGTACCCATTCCGCGCAATCTCAGGGCATATATATTACAAAGGGGGACGGATTTATTATTATTATTATTATTACATTATTTATATAGTGCACACATTTTCCGCAGCGCTTTACAGAGAATATTTGGCCATTCACATCAGTCCCTGCACCAGTGGAGCTTACAATCTATTTTCCCTATCACATGTACACACACACACACACACACACACACACATTCACGCTAGGGTTAATTTTGTTGGGATCCTATTAACCTACCAGTATATTTTTGGATTGTGGGAGGAAACCGGAGCACCTGGAGGAAACCCATGCAAGTACAGGGAGAACATACAAACTCCACACAGTAAGGGTCATTGTGGAATTCAAACCCATAACTTCAGTGCTGTGAGGCAGTAATGCTAACCATCACACCATCCGTTGGTATAATATGTGACAAGAGGATGCAGGAGGCATTATGTGGCCAAAGATCAGGACAGAGGTAAGTGCATCGATACCATGTGAGTCTTGACTACAGGTCTAACATATACTGCGTTTTCACTGTATATTGGCCCAGATTTATCAAGCCTTAGAGAGTGATAAATTGCATAGTGATAAAGTACCAACCAATCAGCTCCTAACTGTCATTTTTCAAACACATCTTGTAGTGTTATCACTCTCCAAGGTTTGATCAATCTGAGGAATCATTTTTACTTTACTGATAAAAAATGAATGTTTCCACTTATAAGCTGCGCTACTGTACGTGTGACTGTTTCAGACTTCCTTTACCCCCCACGCAGAGCACTATGCACTGTCTATTCCCTGACGCCATGTGCATCTATATACTGTGCTGTCATCTCATACACTCAGCATGTAGCGCCAAGTGACCACAAGCTGCCCCGTATTCATGTCAGCTCCTACTCCGGCCGCTAACGTTTTGGACATCGGGACCCAGAGACTGAAGGCGTTAATAACCCGCTCAGCGCCAAAGAACCAGCAATGTGTATGGTAATTGCAGTTTCATACCCTCCAACATTTTACACAAAAAAATTGGTACAAGTTAGGAAAGAGGGCGTGGCCATGGGTAAAGGGGGCGTGACCACGTCGCTTTTCCTTTACTTTTAATGGAAGCTTGGAGAGCCAAAAATCGGTACAGACCACAAAAAAAGGTCCTGTACCTGCTAAAAAGGTGCAGCTGGAGGGTATGCAGTTTATGGCTGCCCAGCGGATATTACATATTATTTATAGACCGCTTTTATTCTGATGCACTATTATTTTTATAGACTATTTATGTCTCTCTCCTCTGCCAGCACTGAAACCATTTATAAAGCACAGGATGCGATGTACGCTCTCTGCAAAGATAAATTGTATCCATATGGGTTACTGTAACCAAATTTATAATGGGGCATTATTTCCCTTTGATGCAAGAATCTAATAGAGAAGTGTATATCTGACGTATAACATCCGTATTATCTGCAGAACCCATCAGTTATTCCACATTTATGTATTTATTCTGCACAATATTACCATCCGCGGCGTCTTTAGACACGACATCTTTCACAATCGCTCTCAGCAACACATAGTTTACATAGTTCATGAGGTTGAAAAAAGACAATTTGTCCATCGAGTTCAACCTATTTGTGTTCTCCTACGCTGTATTATTTTTAGGACTAATTTTATCTGTTGTGAAAGTCGGGTGTTTTGCGCCCGTGACACAGCTGCAACACTCCCATAAAACGCAACATCCCCTTGTTACCATCCAGGAACGGCCGTTACATTTCTACTAATGTCCAAATCTGTACTGCGCCTTCAAATAATCAAAATTGGAAAGCGTGCGCGGTGCAATTAGGGCGCAGTCGCAGAAAAGAAAACATTGTTTGCGGGCATATCGGCATACTGGTATATTCAATTAAAGTCGAATGCATTCCGACATGCATTTATCGGAATGGATCCGTCAAGGGCTATTCAATGAACGGCCAAATCCGACAGGATTTAGTTGTTCCTGACCATTGTAAACGCTGGTTTACTTACAGGACTAAAAAGCTTATACCTTAAACACACTTGATACACTTTAATATTGAGCTGCTGCGGCCGCTGTAATTAACCTTACACCCTTATATTGTTCACAAACCTTACGTACACAAGATCGTACAGTGTCCGCACTCTGCGTACGTACGCCGAAAGGGCGTAGTGACAACACAGATTGCGTACACAAGCCTACACGCTGTTAACACAATGGAGCAGCCCGAGTGGCTGTAAATACACTTTAAACCTTAGCAAGGAAATGGGACACGACACCAATTGTAATTCAAAACTAAGTTGGGGTCTAACCCACCAACGGTTCTTTACTAACAGGGGGTAACAATATAAGCAATACAATACAATAGAATAATGGCTACAGTCAATGGTACATACGTGTTTGGTTTCGCCTGCGCTTCCCAGTCTGGTCCTCAGTCATCAGGTGAGATGACCTTCAGAGTCTGTGTGGGACCGGGCATGCAGCTGGCTTTTTATACAATAGTCCAAAACCTAGCACAATGGAAACTGTAATCTCTTTGTCCATTGGACACAGGGATGGTCATTTACAGTACAGGAGAGGTCATAGGTCGGTTTGAATAGGTGGGCGATGTCTGTTCCAGGTGCACTTGCAGATGGTCTCCTCTGGGTTCCCGCCGCATACCAAATGTACAGTAAATACAGTTGATATTTATATTCTGCTCCTGCACATAACTATTCGCAGGAGCGTGCGATCTTCTGCAAACCAACACCAGAATATTGCCCTTAATATACCCTACAGCTGGATACCAAACACCACCATATAACCTTATTCTGTCCCCTACTGTCCTGTAAAGGTGAATCCCTTTGTTCTGATACCATTTAAACTAGTGTAACTTGCTGATGTGGTGCAGGGAGACTATGTGTATATTGCGCACTATTTGGATTAAATATGTAATGTGTTTTTATGGCTTTTCCATGCGATCACAAACTCTACCGTAATTACTCATACCACGCGCTAATACGCAGGACCGCGGGAGCGACCATACGCAAATTGTGAATATGCGCATGCACGGCAGAACAAGTACGCGCACGGAGGCCATCTGTGTGTAGTTTGTACGTGATGTGTGTACTTCAATATTTTTCGACTTCGATACCATCTTAATCCGACTTTTAAAAAAAGTCGGATTGCGATGAGGGAGCTGAGAGGGGGAGACGGGGGAGAGCAGCGGCTACAGCAGCATAGCAGGAGGATGGGGCACCGCCACCAGACCTCACAGCAGCGTCCACCTGGCTCCAGCAAGCAAGGTCCCATTTGCTGGAGCCAGGTGGACACAGCCGTGAACGGCGTTGGTGCCCCATCCTCCTACTACGCTTCTGTAGCCGCTTCTCTCCCCCGTCTCCTCCTCTCAGCTCCTTCATCGCAATCCGACTTTTTTTAAAGTCGGATTGAGATGGTCGGAAACGGGGCCAAAACCTGTTGGATTTGGCCCCGTTTCCGACAGAAGCACGCGGATCGGCGGCTATTCCGCCGATCCACGTGTTTTCCGACAAGTCGGGAATTCCCGACTTGTCGGAAAAAAACAGCCCCTAATGAATAGGCCGGAACCCCTTCCGACAAAAATCTGCCGGAAGCTGCCGTCTTTGCGACAAGACGCCAGCTTCCGACATTTATTGAATATACCCCATAACGTGAGACTATGAATCATTGATTCCTAATAACTGTTGCAATTTTCTCCTGTTCTAGCTTCTGAGTTAGAAACGTCAATACATGGGGGTAGATTTATGAAGATGCGATTTGTCGAAGCCGCTGATTTTCTGCGACATTGACCGATAGTTTTAAAACACAATAGGAATAACTGCTACACACGCCTCCTTAGGTGCGGCTATTAAATAACATGACTGATGATATAATTTACGTTTAATTATATTAAGTACATTTTCACTCCATTCCCTTTCTATCTGCCCCTTCTGCATCCACACACCGCTGCAGTCTTGTTATCTATTGGTCAGAGCCGCGCTGTAGCTCATTATCAGCTGTCTCACAGTTCCGTCGTTTCCTTCTTACCTTAGTAACTGGCGCAAAACGTGTTCTCTTGAGTACAGATCTGACTTCATGCAATACAAAGTCACACGGAGCTAGGGGCCTAATTCAGACCTGATCGATGTTGGCGAAATTGCACAGCCGCCGATAATCGAATGACTGCGCTTGCATATGCATATGCGACACCAGATAGCGACAGAATGGTGTGAAAATTTTGATCGCTGGTCATACGTAAGGTGATTGACAGGAAGCGGACATTTGTGGGTGGTAACTGACTGATTTCTGGGAGTGTCAGGTAAAATGCAGGCGTACCCAAGAGTTTTCAGGGAGGGTGTGTGACGTCAGCTCCGGCCCCGATCAGCCTGTTTCTATGGCACTGTAGGAGTAAGTCCTGGGCTGCGCACACACTGCACACACTGGAAAAATCATTAGATGGTGAGTGAGTTGCGAATGGATTTGCAGATGTCCACTGTCTGGCGAAGTTTTCGCACGGCGTACGCATGCATTCGCACACTTGCACATGGCGGGTTTTCACTCTGTCTGGGCGGTGGCTATCTGATCGCAGCCCCCTGCAAAAATGCAGAAGTGTGCTCAGGTCTGAATTAGGCTCTAGGTCTCGCGAGAAGGGCGGGTGTTCTAGCACTGCAATCTGATTCTCGGCCAAATACAGCTTCACAGAGAGAGCTGTGTGGGCTGGTGCGTTATCCTGATGGAGGATGAAACCATTTCTCAGACTTGACTCCTCTGATTCTTCCACGCAGAGTTCTAGAACATTTTTATAGTAATGTTGAGTCCCTGTTGCGCCATCTGGTACCCGGTCTGCCACAATAACACCCTTGATATCAAAGCAAACAACACGGCTTTGAGTTTGGATTTGCTGTGACGCGCTTTCTTCATTCCTGGTGATGGTGTCTTCTGTGCATGGACTGGCGTTCTGTCTCAGGATCATCCTGGAAGATCCAGGTTCCATCACGGGTAATAACTTTATCTAAAAAATGCAAATCCGCGTGAATTTGTTCCAAAATGTCTGCACAAATTCACTTTTGCTTTTCTCTCTGCTCGTCAGTGAGAAGCCTCGGAACCTTCTCTGCACAAACGTTTGTCAAATTAAGATCTTGATTCAAAACTTGCCTGACGGTTTCTTTGTCGATGTTTCCCATTACTGATGTCATTACGATGCTGAGGCGACGGCCAGATCCAACAATCTTCTCAATTGTTTCCATATTTTGATTTATTTTTGATCTGCATTGCTATGTTCATGAAGACAAATCCTTTCTAAAATTGTATTTATTTGTTATTTTGATCCACTTTATGCATCTGTCCCATCATTGCTACCTCTGGTATATGTGTCGGTCACTGCCAATGGTAAGCTGATCAATGAGCAATGCAGAAATTGCGCAAATTCTAGGCAATGGTCCTGCGCCACTATATGGTGGCGCTTCGTACTGGGGCCTTAGACATTGTAACTACCCTACTAATGTTTGTGGAACCCGCTCACACTCAGCATTACAGCCGCAATATATGAATGGAAATTCCTCTCAGCTTCTTCGTATCTCAAGGTAACATAAAGTGTAACGGAGAGTTATTCTGTGAGGACTGGATATAAACGAGGTGCCGCCAGACGTAAATCCCCTGGTTGCTGGATCAAACGCTGACCTGTGACCTGCTAGAACAGATATTACTCTGTAATACTTTGCACCTAATACCCAGGTGCTCATTAGGAGCCGTCGCTTCAGTTCCACTCACAAAAGACTTTTCTTTTCTTTTTTCTTGCACAGTTGAAGACTTGGAAAATTGATTTGGATTTTTATTGGTTAAAAATATTCTTTCCCCTTTTCTTATCCTTTCAGAAAACTGATTACAGATGTGCAGTAACCCCTTTAGGTTGTGGTAAAGTAGAACGCCGCCGCTGAACGGTTCCATAACCCCCGGAGAGTCTGTGGAAATGGGAAGCAGTTGTCTATAGTCTAGGTAGTCGTTCTTAACCCAATGATGCCAGGTAGAAAGCTCTGTTACAGTCACCCCTCCCCGGGGTCATGTCACTGAATGAGAGGGGGCTGGGGGTTGGCATCCGTTCCTACGAGGCACAACAGAACTCTGCCCTGATGATATAAATGATTTGGTGAAAGACACAGAGCAAAGCAGGAAATATATTGCAAGCTGAAGTGAACAGACCAATAAATAAAACATAGGTGGAAAGTCCCTTATAATGTTTTATTACTACGAAAAAACGTCCATCTACAATCAAAATCTTTGACACCCAGGACAGAGCAAGTCCGCCACGCATGCCGGGTCTTGTTCCCCCCCTCCCCCCGCAGACATGTGAAAGCATCGCACGGCCTAGTGGAGGCAGACGGCTACCGTAACCCGCCATGTTTTTGGCAGCAGCGGCTGCGTGTGATGTCACGCAGCCACCGCGGCCCGCCGGGCAAATGATCCGGACACACCTGCGTTGTCCGGACTGCGCCCCCAAAACACAGCCGGAAAGCCACTGACACGCCCCGCGACCGCCTCTACTTGTCAATCAGGCAGAGGCGATCACGCAAGTGCACACTTTACTGGGCTTCAGCCTGCACACGCAGCTACTAGGTCTGAATCAGGCCCTATGTCATTAACACACTTGCAGGTGGGACAAAAACTCTACCCAACATCATAATTGCCCCCAGCTGGCAACGCACATATGTACAGAGATCATCAATCACATCACGGGTGGTAAATTTATTATCTCAGTTAATACTTCCTAGTACCCCATCATACCCCCAATCTACAGTATGCAAACAATACATTTGGCGATTGCTGCGCTGCACGCAATCCACACGCAATTAAAACTATCGGTCAATGTCGTAGAAAATCGGCGGCTTTGACAAACTGCGCCTTAATAAATCTACCCCCGTGTTATTGTTAAGTCTTTATATACAAGATTGTAAAACCTTGGAATAATACACAACTCCCATCTGCAAGTTCAAAACTCCCTTTTCCATCACCATACATGTCCTACATCATTAACAACCGTTTTCCTGCTTTTTAGAAAAAGTAAGATATTCGTCCCTTCTAAGGGGCAGATTCAATTAGCCGTGAACTAGGTCACTCAACTTTTTACCTCGGGTAAAACCAGCTGCCCCGACTTTTTGCTATTCAATTACAAATCTGCGCTAAGTTAACACGGGTTCCTGTAAATACTAAAATATGCCCAATAAGGTCACATTCGGTATCAGGGTTCAGTATGAATTCCCAATGGACGGAATGCCGGCGGTCAGAATACAGACAGCGTCATCCTGTCCATCAGAATCCCGCCAGCCTGCCAGTAAGCCCCCTGACCCTCCTCTGCCCCTCTGCCCCCTACCCTAACCCTCCCTTGTGGGTGCCTAACCCTAACCCTCCCCGATGGTGCCTAACCAGAGGTGGAACTAGCGCCAGTGCAGGCAGTGCCTTGCACTGGGGCCCGCCACTGTCAAGGGGCCCAAAGCCAGAGCGGCATGTAATGAGTCAAACTGACTCATTACATGCCGCCTGGCTGCCGCTGTGTGCCGCCGCCGCCGAGGAGAGGATGCGCACCGGCTACGGGGACAAGGAGGGAGAGGGGGGGTGGAGGAGGGAGCAGCAGCAGCGCTGTGTAATTGGTAGAAGCGCTGCTGCTGCTGGCCTTCTCCTTTACCATAGGCTGCCCTCCGCCGCTGCGAATGCTGGGATGCGCACGCTGTCTGTCGTCATGTGTAAAAAGGGGACACTGTCTGCCGTAATGTGTAAAAAGGAGACGCTGTCTGCCGTAATGTGTAAAAAAGGGGAAGCTGTCCGCCGTAAGGTGTAAAAGGGTCTCTACTTGGTGTAGTGGTGCTACCGTGCGGCGTAATTTGAATAATGGAGACTACTGTGCACCGTTATATGAATTGGTATTATTTTGTGGCCACACCCCTTCCCCACGAAGCGCACTGTCCCTGTTTTACATAGAGGGGCGGGGCTCCGATGCCGTTTCTTGCACACAGCACTAAAATGACTAATTACAGCACTGTTGCTAGGTATCCATTTCTCTGGCCCTGAGCAGGTCCCCCTCACCAGATCCTCTCCAGGGGTGAGACGGTGGACTTAGAGGGGGGGGGGCCAAAGCATTTTGTCGCACATGGGCCCACCGCTCGCTAGTTCTGCCACTGTGCCTAACCCTCTTTGCTTGGTGCCTAACCCTAACCCTCCCTTCCCCGGTGCCTAAACCTATCCCTCCCCACTTGATGCCTAACCTCCCCTTCTAAGTGCCTAAACCTAACCCTTCCTACCCGGTCCCTAACTATAAACCCCCCCCCCCCCTTCTCTTGCCTAAACCTAACCTCCCCACCGCGTGGCAGGACGCCAGCACGACCTGCTGTCAAGACTTTGCCTGCTGCGGTATTGTGATACCGGCATCCCGAGTGGCGTCAGTATCTGGTCGTCGGCATTGCAACCTGCGTCGGTATATCGACCGCCAGTATCCCGTCCGTCAGGAAGCTAACTGCTTCCCGAATATTTCCTCTAAAATGTAACAAATTATTTGGAATGCTGACATGAGTCAGTCCCATTGTTATACGGGATCTGGTCTCTAGGTCGACAGTAACTAGGTCGACAGGGTCTCTAGGTCGTCATGTTCTAGGTTGACAGGTCAAAAGGTCGACATGAGTTTTTCACAATTTCGTATTTTTTTTTGAACTTTTTCATACCTAACGATCCACGTGCACTACGATTGGGAATGGTAATCTGTGCCGAGCGCAGCGGTAGTGGGGCGAGGCACCTTGCCCGAAGCATGGCGAGCGAAGCGAGGGGACACGGTGCACTTATTGGGGTTCCCGGTCACTGTACGGAGAAAACGACATTAAAAAACTCATGTCGACCTTTTGACCTATCAACCTAGACCCTGTCGACCTAGAGACCTTGTTGACCTAGTTACTGTCAACCTAGTTACTGTCGAGCTTCCATACCACACCCTGTTATACATTGCGTCAGGAATCCCTAGAACGTCCATCCCATATAAATGAAAATAGCGTCAGCCTGGCCCAGGTGTTATGAAACCGCTATCGGAATCTTATCCATCCGTGCTGCGTTCACCGGAGGGGTCCGGTTTTTAAGAACGCAGACCCGCAAACACCGTATTTGTGCTCGAACCACCGGGTTTACGTACAAATATGAATCAGGCTCTCATTTCACGGATCACGGACACAATTAATGAGGCACCGCAAAACGGGCAGACGTCAAACTACCGGTCAGAGCGTAAATATTACAGTCCGCGTTCATCAAGAGAATCCCAACCACGGATATCCTGGGAGACACACGGGAGCCCTACTCTGAGTCTGGCTATAAACCGTATACCGTGAAATTAAAGGGATATCAGAGCCAGGAAAAGATCCCCCGATGCAATTTTTTTTCTTTGTGGAAGTTATTTTTCTGCTTTTCTTCAAATTATTTACAGCCTTCAACTTTTTCAAAGGGAGCTTAATAAAGCACTTTGTTACATTCTGTACATTGCTAGTCATTAGCGTTCCCTTCCATGCCGCAGTGACCTTGCCTGCAACTTGTGAAAGCCGTGTATAATAGGTTAAGCATGTCCGTCCGCTGCTGAGTAAGGCGCACAGTGGGACGCAGTCCAGCTGTCTTCCAGCCAAATGTCTCCAAAACTCAAATCCTCACCAGTTCTGACAACTAACGTCAAGTTTTCAAAGGAAACTACCCCCTCGGACGGCGGACGGGGACTGATTAAATTCAGGTATGGGGGAAATGTGTCAAAGCTTGGATAAAGTACCAGCCGACCAGCTCCTGACTCTTTTTTCAGACACATGGGCAGATGTACTAAGCCTTGGACAGTGATAAAGTGGAAAGAGATAAAGTACCAGCCAGTCAGCTCCTAGCTGTCATGTTACAGGCTGTGTGTGAAAAATGACAGTTAGGAGCTGATTAGCTGGCACTTTATCTCTCTCGTGGGAGTGTCATCAGAGCACTGTGGGCGTGTACCTAGAGCTGCAAGTGATTCTGTGAGATGCGTATGGGGGAGGGAACCTGTAACTGATGGGCAACTAGCAGGAGGTATAAAATCAGTGGGTGACCTGGCTTCCCAGCTGAGGCCACACGGACCCCCACATTAGCTATAGTCAGGGGGAGTGTACTAATTACCCGTGCCTAGGTCTGATGGAGGGGCCCAGTGGGGGCCCAGGTCCCCCCACCCATACCAGACAGCAGCAGTTGCAGCCAGGGCCGGATTAAGGTCTGTGGGGGCCCTGGACAACAAACTTGTGGGGGACCCTATCAATAAAATTGATATACTGTAATAACGATGTTGTAAAAATAAAGTATATATACATGTATATATAATATATACTCTATAGGGGGGTATTCAATTGTAGTCGGAAACTGTCGTCTTGTCGGAAAGACGTCAGTTTCCGATTTTTTTGGGACGGAAACTGTTCCGACTTATTCAATCCTTTCCGACTCAATGAATTCAATGAGCGGATTTGGCCGTTCCCGACAATGGCCCTCATTCCGAGTTGTTCGCTCGCAAGCTGCTTTTAGCAGCATTGCACACGCTAAGCCGTCGCCTACTGGGAGTGAATCTTAGCATAGTAAAATTGCGAACGAAAGATTAGCAGAATTGCGAATAGACACTTCTTAGCAGTTTCTGAGTAGCTCGAGACTTATTCGGCAACTGCGATCAGTTCAGTCAGTTTCGTTCCTGGTTTGACGTCACAAACACACCCAGCGTTCGCCCAGACACTCCCCCGTTTCTTCAGACACTCCTGCGTTTTTCCCAGAAACGGCAGCGTTTTTTAACACACACCCATAAAACGGCCAGTTTCCGCCCAGAAACACCCACTTCCTGTCAATCACACTCCGATAACCAGAACGAAGAAAAAAACATGTAATGCCGTGAGTAAAATACCAAACTTCTTAGCAAATTTACTTGGCGCAGTTGCAGTGCGAACATTGCGCATGCGCAATTAGCGGAAAATCGCTGCGATGCGAAGAAAATTACCGAGCGAACAACTCGGAATGACCACCAATGCCAATCCGACTTTTTTTTAAAGTCGGATTGACAATTTGACATTGTCGGAAATGCGGCTGAAACCTGTCGGATTCTATTCCGCTGATTCACGTGTTTTCCGACAATTCGGAATTGCTGACTTTGAGGGAAGGATTGAATAGGTCGGAACAATTTCCATCCTAAAAAAGTCGTAAACTGCCATCTTTCCGACAAGACCGCAGTTTCCAACTACAATTGAATACCCCCCATAGTATATAAACACAGCACTGTGTCTGGCTACTGTGTGCTGCAGCCGGACACAGTGCTGTGTTTGTATACTATATAGTATATATATAATATTAATAACAAGGAATTGATAAGAAATATCACTCAGGTGCAGCCCAGGCACCTCAACGCTGAGGCTCAATGCCACAGGGGGAAGCGGTGGGGGTGTCCGGCACCACAGAAAACGGTGGGGGCTCCAGTCCCAGCCAGTCACTCACGGCCGCGGCGGTGAGTGAAATCCTGCGATAGTCTCTGACGTCACGGTCTGCAGCAGCAGTTCGGCGGGCGGAGTTGGCCGGCGTCTGCTGCCATGGCCGGCCGTGTGCTGGGGAAATTGGAGACACAGCTGAATCATGGTGTGCTCCGATTTCAGTGCGGGCGACAGGCGAAATGCAGGGTGATTGGCGGTGAGCTCAAAACAGGGCTGCTGGTGGCGGTGGCAATGCAGGGGGAGAGTGTGGGGACCCCTGATGTGTGTGGGTCCCAGGACGAGCGCCCTTGTTGCCCCTAGTTGGATCCGCCCATGGTTGCAGCTTCTCTCCTCAGCCCAGCACACGCTGCAGTGTGGCCAGAGAGGCCCTTAAAAATAAAATCTGCATTTAACTCTAAGGGTGCGGGGCCACCCCTACTGTGATAAGCCCACGCCCCCTGAAAAGTACCTGGGCCCAGCCAGGCATCAGAAATTGTGGGGCCCGGGACTGATCAAGTAGACATGCCCCGCCCTCCCAAAAAAAGATTCTGCGGCACTGCTCCACCCCAATATCATGTCATTACTTTAATAATCTTCAACTGCACCAACTCCAGCAGTCTTCTGCCACCTGATACTTATTCCAGTGTCATCTGCTGATGTAACTATGTTTATTTACCCTGTACTTGTCCTATATTGTCATCAACTGTAAGTTGCTGTTTTCCTGTTTTGATTATTTGTTTATGTACTCTGTAATTGGGCGCTGCGGAACCCTTGTGACGCCATATAAAGGATAAAATAAATAATGACATTGCATACCTCCTAACTTTCTCATTACAGGAAGAGGGACACATGCGTGATGAAGCCGCATGTGCTCTGGAAAAGGGGGCGTGGCCTACGGAAAAAGGGTGTGGATTTGCAGGCGGGCCCGCTATTGCGAGCACGCCTCCGTGTTAGTCACTGAGCGGGCATGCCCAACGCTCCGTGAGCTGCTGGCATGCCCCTCTCCTTCAGCAGGGCCGTAACTACGTGTGTGCCAGGTGTGCCTGGCACACAGCGCAGTTGCCCTGAGGGGGCAACGGCCAGCGGCATGTAATGAGTCAAATTGACTCATTACATGCCGCCTCTGCTGTGTGCCGTACGCCGCGTTGGAGAGGAGAGAGTAGTGCCGGGCAGCGGTGAATGAGGAGGAGGGAGGGGGACTGGAGCCGCAGCAGTGCTATGTCATTGGTAGTAGCGCCGCTGAAGCAGCCCCCTCTCCTTCCGTATAGGCTGCCCGGCGCTGCTGTGAATGCCGGGGTGCGGTTCCTTCATCCCAGCATTCACAGCGGCGCCGGGCAGCCTATACGGAAGGAGAGGGGACTGCTGCCGCGGCGCTTACTATCAATGACATAGCGCTGCTGCGGCTCCAGTCCCCCTCCCTCCTCCTCCTTGTCCAATGCGTGCACCGAGGGAGCTGCCAGCACGAGGAGCCTGACTGTCAGCGGGGAGATGGTAAGTATCTCTCTCTCTCTTTCTCTCTCTCTCTCTCTCTCTCAGGGTGACACCTTCTGCCGTAATGTGTAAAAAGGGGGATGCTGTCTGCCGTAATGTGTAAAAAGGGGGACGCTGTCTGCCGTAATGTGTAAAAACAAAGGGGACGCTGTCTGCCGTAATGTGTAAAAAGGGGGACTGGCTGCTGCAATGTGTAAAAAGGGGGACACCATCTGCCGTAATGTGTAAAAAGGGGAACTGGCTGCCGCAATGTGTAAAAAGGGGGGCGCTGTCTGCCGTAATGTGTAAAAAGGGGGACGCTGTCTGCTGTAATATGTAAAAGGGGATGCTGTCTGCCGTAATGTGTAAAAAGGGGGACGCTGTCTGCCGGAATGTGTAAAAAAGGGGGATGCTGTCTGCAGTAATGTGTAAAGAAGGGGACGCTGTCTGCCGTAATGTGTAAAAAAAAGGGGACGCTGTCTGCTGTAATGTGTAAAAAAGGGGACGCTGTCTGCCGTAATGTGTAAAAAAGGGGACGCTGTCTGCAGTAATGTGTAAAAAAAGGGGATGCTGTCTGGCCGTAATGTGTAAAAAGGGGGACGCTGTCTGCTGTAATATGTAAAGGGGGACGCTGTCTGCCGTAATGTGTAAAAAAGGGGACGCTGTCTGCCGTAATGTGTAAAAAAAAGGGGACGCTGTCTGCCGTAACGTGTAAAAAAGGGGACGCTGTCTGCCGTAATGTGTAAAAAAGGGGAATGCTGCCTGCCGTAATGTGTAAAAAAGGGGGTCGCTGTCTGCCGTAATGTGTAAAAAAAGGGGACGCTGTCTGCCGTAATGTGTAAAAAGGGGACGCTGTCTGCCATAACGTAATGTGTAAAAAAGGGGACGCTGTCTGCCGTAACGTGTAAAAAAGGGGGATGCTGTCTGCCGTAATGTGTAAAAAAGGGGGATGCTGTCTGGCCGTAATGTGTAAAAAGGGGGACGCTGTCTGCTGTAATATGTAAAGGGGGACGCTGTCTGCCGTAATGTGTAAAAAAGGGGACGCTGTCTGCCGTAATGTGTAAAAAAAGGGGACGCTGTCTGCCGTAATGTGTAAAAAAGGGGACGCTGTCTGCCGTAATGTGTAAAAAAGGGGACGCTGTCTGCCGTAATGTGTAAAAAAAGGGGACGCTGTCTGCCGTAATGTGTAAAAAGGGGACGCTGTCTGCCGTAACGTAATGTGTAAAAAAGGGGACGCTGTCTGCCGTAATGTGTAAAAAAGGGGGATGCTGTCTGCCGTAATGTGTAAAAAAAGGGGAATCTGTCTGCCGTAATGTGTAAAAGGGGCTCTACCTGGTGTAGTGGTGCTACTGTGCGGCGTAATTTGAATAATGGAGACTACTGTGCACCGTAGTATGAATTGGTATTATTTTGTGGCCACGCCCCTTCCCCATGAAGCCACGCCCCTATATATATTTTGCGCGCCTACGGCGTGCACTGCCCCTGTCTTGCATGTGGGGGGGGGGCGCCAATGCCGTTTCTTACACACAGCGCTAAAATGCCTAGTTACGGCACTGGCGTACAGCGTCTATTCACCGCAGAGCAGTGAGTGCAGGAGCCTCCCAACTGGACGAGATGGACGCAATGATAAATAGCAACAAGCAATGTCAACAACTATTGGAAAAGTGCTTATCACTGCTTGATACATAGAGCCCTCAGAAAGGAATTCTGAGTGGCACTGTTACCACTACCGGAGAATGAGGCCTCCTATACGTGCGTTCTTTATATCCATTTCTTCTCCTGCACTTTTGTGTGGAGTTATTCTTTCAGAAGAAACAATGCGAAAAAAATTGTTCCAAATGAATGTTATTATACACGGGTCACGGGGAGCTGGCTAATGTTAACATCAGCCAGGTTCTAGCAAGTGCACACAGAGCCACGAAACCGCCGCCTCACAGCAGTTTGGTGATTATTATGGCTCTCCTAACCGATGGAATCCATAACAAATGAACCCGTGCATAAGATACAGATGTTGTTTTTGTAACAGGATAGTTTTTGCATAAAATGTTGTGGTTCCGTGTTAAAGGGAGGGAGCGCTGTGGGCGGGGAGATGGGGGACAAATGACGTCCCGCAGGGCTTTAATATAAGTCAGTCAACATATTTACAGTTCAGCTTCATACATAAAAGATGTACAGGAAAAAAATAAAGAACCGTTTTGCTGAGATAAGACTTCATTTTTATCAGACTGCAAATAATGGGGGTTCTTCAGAGTTGTTAGCAAACCAAAAAACCCAAATGTAACTCTCTCTGCACATGTTACATCTGCCCACCTGCAGTGCAGCATAGTTTTGCACATTAGTGTGCTTTTTTGGTTTGCTAACAAACCTGAACAAGCCCCAATGTGCGTAATGGCGATACAGCTGTGTAAGGGCTACACCATGCATACCGTGTCTGTATTGGGCAACCTGCGGCTCTTCAGGTAGCGTGGAACCATGAAACAAAATGGCGTTGGATGACAATACCACCAGCTTTACTATCTATGCCAAAGTTTCTGAGTTTGTGGCATTTCTGACGACCTTTTGAGTTGCCCACTATTCCGGGCATCTGGGAGTGCCACCTGATTTTCGGAAGCCTACCTAACAATCCGTGAGAGTAGGCAAGAGGGGTATGAGGGACTCCACCCTGGGAGTATCTGGAGGAAAAAGTCCCAGGGGCAGCTCCAGGGGGGTGGAGCCTCAATTTGCAGCATTTTGCAGCAGGATGTGGGGTCGCAATTAAGTGATTCACCGCCAATTACGTATCACAGCCCTACCCGCTACACCGCAGAAGGGGACGGGATGTGGGAATGTCATCTACTCTTCCAGAACCTCAGGAGAGCCCCCCGAAAATCAGGAGTCACCCAGACATTCTAGGAGAGTAAGTAAATATGGGCTATGCTAATTATACAGTAAACCAGGTGAAATTGCGTGTGCAAAAAAACTAGTGAGGACTAGGAGCTTCCACTTCACCCTAGTTGGGCGCTGAATTATCTCATTTAAATGGATTGCCTTTTCCAGCTCAGGCAGCCTGGATCTCTGTCCTGTTGGCAGTCGTCCACTGGGGAACCGATTCTTACAGACCACCAACAGCCACTGGAGAACAGCGGCCACTCTGATCTATGCGTCACGGACTGCTCCCTCTATGAACGTCAGTAATATTCACATGACGCTAGGGACCTCATTGCGCGTGGATCGCTACGGAGACAGAAAGTGCTGTTTTCTCGCTCCTGCTTCTGCTAAAAGTCGCATGTGAAGAGCCGGCGAGAACGGAAAAAGACGCCACCGATGCATTAGGCAGTCGCATAATTGTGATGCATACGCAGAAATAGAATACAAATGGAGCCACGCTCATCTAGCCTTCTCTGCTGCACCTAGGTGCACCAAGGCTTATTAGCATAAGCCCTTCATCTATTGTTCTGAGCTGCAATACAATACAGAGAGAACAATACAGCAGGGGATTAAGGGGCCTATTTATCACCATCCGCATCCAGGATGTGGATGACAGGTGATAAAATCGCCCAAACTCGCACTGCGATAATTAATTACATCGCAGAGAGCTTGCGGTCAACCTCTGTCCCTGCTATGACACTCCGCAGCATCATCGGGGTATTTTTCGGAAAAAATACCCCGATGTCCTGCTGCGCATGCGACGCACCAACATCGGCGCTAGTGCCGCCGCCCGGTCGACACCCCCCCCATCGCGACTGCCCCCGCTCACCGCGGACCCCCCCCAATAAGATCAATATACTCACCAGTCCAGGGCGCCGGTCCGCGCTGCTTCTGCTGGGCTGCCCGGCGCCGGATCCTGTGCGCTGCAGTGACCCCCGGTGCTGTAAAGTGCGCTGCCGCTTTGCAGCATCACTTTACTGCACCGGGGTCACATTGCAGCACATGGGGGACCCGGCGCCCGGCAGCGCTCACCGGAGAAGCGGACACCGGCTCCCTGGACAGGTGAGTATGGTTTTGGGGGTTTTTTTTATTATTATTTTTTTTACTTTTTACACTGTGATCAGCTTGTGGGTCCATAGGAGACACATTGCTGATCACTCTGCCTGGTCCCCGCACAGCTTTCTCTGCCAGGGGTAAATGCCACATTATCGCAGTGCTGCCCTGTGAACTCGCCAGCCTGAGCTGGTGTTATTATCGCAGGGCACACTGCAGTATTTTTTCACATTTATTTTTAGTAAATCTGGTCAGATCGCATTTCCCATTATAAGTATAGGGAATGTGATGTGGGTTGCTAAAAAAAAGTGAATTAAAGGGTTTGGAGCAGTTTTTCATGAAAACTGCTCCAAATGCCCTTTATACATTCAGGTGATACTAAAATAATGTGAAAAGGGTGTGAAAACAGAAAACTCCCCTTTTTCACAATATTTTAGTAAAAATAATTGTAATAAATAGGCCCCTAAATCAGGGGTGGCCAACCAGTCAGAGACAAAGAGCCAAAAAATCTTGTTAGGTACGTCTAAAAGAGCCGATATCAAGCCGAAGGTGTATTGCAAAAATGGGGTGTGACCTTGTGCCTGCTAGGCCACACCCCTGTTATAAAAGACAATGAAACTGCCAGATCCACATAAAATACATTGAAAAAGCCATATTCACATAATACACTTCAGCTCCTCCATGTGTCACTCCAGCCAGCACCCTCCTGTGTTACTCCAGCCAGCACCCTCCTGTGTCACTCCATCCAGCACCCTCCTATGTCACTCCAGCCAGCACCATCCTATGTCACTCCAGCCAGCACCCTCCTGTGTCACTCCAGCCAGCACCCTCCTGTGTTACTCCTGCCAGCACCCTCCTGTGTTACTCCAGCCAGCACCCTCCTGTGTCACTCCAGCCAGCACCCTCCTGTGTCACTCCTGCCAGCACCCTCCTGTGTCACACCAGCCAGCTCCTCCATGTGTCACTCCTGCCAGCTCCCCCATGTGTCACTCCAGCCAGGTCCCCCATGTGTCACTCCAGCCAGCACCCCCCTGTGTCACTCCAGCCAGCACCCTCCTGTGTCACTCCTGCCAGCACCCTCCTGTGTCACTCCAGCCAGCTCCCTCCTGTGTCACTCCAGCCAGCTCCCTCCTGTGTCACTCCAGCCAGCACCCTCCTGTGTTACTCCAGCCAGCTCCCCCATGTGTCACTCCAGCCAGCACCCTCCTGTGTCACTCCAGCCAGCACCCTCCTGTGTCACTCCTGCCAGCACCCTCCTGTGTCACTCCTGCCAGCACCTCCTGTGTTACTCCAGCCAGCACCCTCCTGTCACTCCAGCCAGCTCCCTCCTGTGTCACTCCAGCCAGCACCCTCCTGTGTTACTCCAGCCAGCTCCCCCATGTGTCACTCCAGCCAGCTCCCTCCTGTGTCACTCCTGCCAGCACCCTCCTGTGTTACTCCAGCCAGCACCCTCCTGTCACTCCAGCCACCACACTCCTGTGTCACTCCAGCCAGCTCCCTCCTGTGTCACTCCAGCCAGCTCCCTCCTGTGTCACTCCAGCCAGCTCCCTCCTGTGTCACTCCAGCCAGCACCCTCCTGTGTTACTCCAGCCAGCACCCTCCTGTCACTCCAGCCAGCTCCCTCCTGTGTCACTCCAGCCAGCTCCCCCATGTGTCACTCCAGCCAGCACCCTCCTGTGTCACTCCAGCCAGCACCCTCCTGTGTTACTCCAGCCAGCACCCTCCTGTGTCACTCCTGCCAGCACCCTCCTGTGTCACTCCAGCCAGCACCCTCCTGTGTCACTCCAGCCAGCACCCTCCTGTGTCACTCCAGCCAGCACCCTCCTGTGTCACTCCTGCCAGCACCCGCCTGTGTCACTCCAGACAACACCCTCCTGTGTCACTCCAGCCAGCACCCTCCTGTGTCACTCCAGCCAGCACCCGCCTGTGTCACTCCAGCCAGCTCCCTCCTGTGTCACTCCAGCCAGCACCAGCCTGTGTCACTCCAGCCAGCTCCCTCCTGTGTCACTCCAGCCAGCACCAGCCTGTGTCACTCCAGCCAGCTCCCTCCTGTGTCACTCCAGCAAGCACCCTCCTGTGTCACTCCAGCCAGCTCCCTTATGTGTGACTCCAACCAGCACCCTCCTGTGTCACTCCTGCCAGCTCCCCCTTGTGTCACTCCAGCCAGCTCCCACATGTGTCACTCCAGCCAGCTCCCTCCTGTGTCACTCCAGCCAGCACCCTCGAGTGTTACTCCAGCCAGCTCCCTCCTGTGTCACTCCAGCCAGCACCCTCCTGTGTCACTCCAGTCAGCACCCTCCTGTGTTACTCCAGCCAGCTCCCTCTTGTGTCACTCCAGCCAGCACCCTCCTGTGTCACTCCAGCCAGCACCCTCCTGTGTCACTCCTGCCAGCACCCTCCTGTGTCACACCAGCCAGCTCCTCCATGTGTCACTCCTGCCAGCTCCCCCATGTGTCACTCCAGCCAGGTCCCCCATGTGTTACTCCAGCCAGCTCCCTCCTGTGTCACTCCAGCCAGCACCCTCCTGTGTTACTCCAGCCAGCACCCTCCTGTCACTCCAGCCAGCTCCCTCCTGTGTCACTCCAGCCAGCTCCCCCATGTGTCACTCCAGCCAGCACCCTCCTGTGTCACTCCAGCCAGCACCCTCCTGTGTTACTCCAGCCAGCACCCTCCTGTGTCACTCCTGATAGCACCCTCCTGTGTCACTCCAGCCAGCACCCTCCTGTGTCACTCCAGCCAGCACCCTCCTGTGTCACTCCAGCCAGCACCCTCCTGTGTCACTCCTGCCAGCACCCGCCTGTGTCACTCCAGACAACACCCTCCTGTGTCACTCCAGCCAGCACCCTCCTGTGTCACTCCAGCCAGCTCCCTCCTGTGTCACTCCTGCCAGTACCCTCCTGTGTCACTCCAGCCAGCTCCCTCCTGTGTCACTCCTGCCAACACCCTCCTGTGTCACTCCAGCTAGCTCTTCCATGTGTCACTCCTGCCAGCACCCTCCTGTGTCACTCCAGCCAGCTCCCTCCTGTGTCACTCCAGCCAGCACCCTCCTGTGTCACTCCAGCCAGCTCCCTCCTGTGTCACTCCAGCCAGCACCCGCCTGTGTCACTCCAGCCAGCTCCCTCCTGTGTCACTCCAGCCAGCACCAGCCTGTGTCACTCCAGCCAGCTCCCTCCTGTGTCACTCCAGCCAGCACCAGCCTGTGTCACTCCAGCCAGCTCCCTCCTGTGTCACTCCAGCAAGCACCCTCCTGTGTCACTCCAGCCAGCTCCCTTATGTGTGACTCCAACCAGCACCCTCCTGTGTCACTCCTGCCAGCTCCCCCTTGTGTCACTCCAGCCAGCTCCCACATGTGTCACTCCAGCCAGCTCCCTCCTGTGTCACTCCAGCCAGCACCCTCCTGTGTCACTCCAGCCAGCACCCTCCTGTGTCACTCCAGCCAGCACCCTCCTGTGTCACTCCTGCCAGCACCCGCCTGTGTCACTTCAGACAACACCCTCCTGTGTCACTCCAGCCAGCACCCTCCTGTGTCACTCCAGCCAGCTCCCCTATGTGTCACTCCTGCCAGCACCCTCCTGTGTCACTCCAGCCAGCACCCTCCTGTATCACTCCAGCCAGCTCCCTCCTGTGTCACTCCTGCCAACACCCTCCTGTGTCACTCCAGCCAGCTCTTCCATGTGTCACTCCTGCCAGCACCCTCCTGTGTCACTCCAGCCAGCTCCCTCCTGTGTCACTCCAGCCAGCACCCTCCTGTGTTACTCCAGCCAGCTCCCTCCTGTGTCACTCCAGCCAGCACCCTCCTGTGTCACTCCAGTCAGCACCCTCCTGTGTCACTCCAGCCAGCTCCCTCCTGTGTCACTCCAGCCAGCACCCTCCTGTGTCACTCCAGCCAGCACCCTCCTGTGTCACTCCAGCCAGCACCCTCCTGTGTCACTCCTGCCAGCACCCTCCTGTGTCACTCCAGCCAGCACCCTCCTGTATCACTCCAGCCAGCACCCTCCTGTGTCACTCCAGCCAGCACCCTCCTGTGTCACTCCTGCCAGCACCCTCCTGTGTCACTCCAGCCAGCACCCTCCTGTGTCGCTCCAGCCAGCACCCTCCTGTGTCACTCCAGCCAGCACCCGCCTGTGTCACTCCAGCCAGCTCCCTCCTGTGTCACTCCAGCCAGCACCAGCCTGTGTCACTCCAGCCAGCTCCCTCCTGTGTCACTCCAGCCAGCACCAGCCTGTGTCACTCCAGCCAGCTCCCTCCTGTGTCACTCCAGCAAGCACCCTCCTGTGTCACTCCAGCCAGCTCCCTTATGTGTGACTCCAACCAGCACCCTCCTGTGTCACTCCTGCCAGCTCCCCCTTGTGTCACTCCAGCCAGCTCCCACATGTGTCACTCCAGCCAGCTCCCTCCTGTGTCACTCCAGCCAGCACCCTCCTGTGTTACTCCAGCCAGCTCCCTCCTGTGTCACTCCAGCCAGCACCCTCCTGTGTCACTCCAGTCAGCACCCTCCTGTGTTACTCCAGCCAGCTCCCTCCTGTGTCACTCCAGCCAGCACCCTCCTGTGTCACTCCAGCCAGCACCCTCCTGTGTCACTCCTGCCAGCACCCTCCTGTGTCACACCAGCCAGCACCCTCCTGTGTCACTCCTGCCAGCACCCTCCTGTGTCACTCCAGCCAGCACCCTCCTGTGTCACTCCAGCCAGCACCCTCCTGTGTCACTCCAGCCAGCACCCTCCTGTGTCACTCCTGCCAGCACCCGCCTGTGTCACTCCAGCCAGCTCCCTCCTGTGTCACTCCAGCAAGCACCCTCCTCTGTCACTCCAGCCAGCTCCCTTATGTGTGACTCCAACCAGCACCCTCCTGTGTCACTCCTGCCAGCTCCCCCTTGTGTCACTCCAGCCAGCTCCCACATGTGTCACTCCAGCCAGCTCCCTCCTGTGTCACTCCAGCCAGCACCCTCCTGTGTTACTCCAGCCAGCTCCCTCCTGTGTCACTCCTGCCAGCACCCTCCTGTGTCACTCCAGCCAGCACCCTCCTGTATCACTCCAGCCAGCTCCCTCCTGTGTCACTCCTGCCAACACCCTCCTGTGTCACTCCAGCCAGCTCTTCCATGTGTCACTCCTGCCAGCACCCTCCTGTGTCACTCCAGCCAGCTCCCTCCTGTGTCACTCCAGCCAGCACCCTCCTGTGTTACTCCAGCCAGCTCCCTCCTGTGTCACTCCAGCCAGCACCCTCCTGTGTCACTCCAGTCAGCACCCTCCTGTGTCACTCCAGCCAGCTCCCTCCTGTGTCACTCCAGCCAGCACCCTCCTGTGTCACTCCAGCCAGCACCCTCCTGTGTCACTCCAGCCAGCACCCTCCTGTGTCACTCCTGCCAGCACCCTCCTGTGTCACTCCAGCCAGCACCCTCCTGTATCACTCCAGCCAGCACCCTCCTGTGTCACTCCAGCCAGCACCCTCCTGTGTCACTCCTGCCAGCACCCTCCTGTGTCACTCCAGCCAGCACCCTCCTGTGTCACTCCAGCCAGCACCCTCCTGTGTCACTCCAGCCAGCACCCGCCTGTGTCACTCCAGCCAGCTCCCTCCTGTGTCACTCCAGCCAGCACCCTCCTGTGTCACTCCAGCCAGCTCCCTCCTGTGTCACTCCAGCCAGCACCAGCCTGTGTCACTCCAGCCAGCTCCCTCCTGTGTCACTCCAGCAAGCACCCTCCTGTGTCACTCCAGCCAGCTCCCTTATGTGTGACTCCAACCAGCACCCTCCTGTGTCACTCCTGCCAGCTCCCCCTTGTGTCACTCCAGCCAGCTCCCACATGTGTCACTCCAGCCAGCTCCCTCCTGTGTCACTCCAGCCAGCACCCTCCTGTGTTACTCCAGCCAGCTCCCTCCTGTGTCACTCCAGCCAGCACCCTCCTGTGTCACTCCAGTCAGCACCCTCCTGTGTTACTCCAGCCAGCTCCCTCCTGTGTCACTCCAGCCAGCACCCTCCTGTGTCACTCCAGCCAGCACCCTCCTGTGTCACTCCTGCCAGCACCCTCCTGTGTCACACCAGCCAGCACCCTCCTGTGTCACTCCTGCCAGCACCCTCCTGTGTCACTCCAGCCAGCACCCTCCTGTGTCACTCCAGCCAGCACCCTCCTGTGTCACTCCAGCCAGCACCCTCCTGTGTCACTCCAGCCAGCACCCTCCTGTGTCACTCCAGCCAGCACCCTCCTGTGTCACTCCTGCCAGCACCCGCCTGTGTCACTCCAGCCAGCTCCCTCCTGTGTCACTCCAGCAAGCACCCTCCTGTGTCACTCCAGCCAGCTCCCTTATGTGTGACTCCAACCAGCACCCTCCTGTGTCACTCCTGCCAGCTCCCCCTTGTGTCACTCCAGCCAGCTCCCACATGTGTCACTCCAGCCAGCTCCCTCCTGTGTCACTCCAGCCAGCACCCTCCTGTGTTACTCCAGCCAGCTCCCTCCTGTGTCACTCCAGCCAGCACCCTCCTGTGTCACTCCAGTCAGCACCCTCCTGTGTCACTCCAGCCAGCTCCCTCCTGTGTCACTCCAGCCAGCACCCTCCTGTGTCACTCCAGCCAGCACCCTCCTGTGTCACTCCTGCCAGCACCCTCCTGTGTCACTCCAGCCAGCACCCTCCTGTGTCACACCAGCCAGCACCCTCCTGTGTCACTCCTGCCAGCACCCTCCTGTGTCACTCCAGCCAGCACCCTCCTGTGTCACTCCAGCCAGCACCCTCCTGTGTCACTCCTGCCAGCACCCGTCTGTGTCACTTCAGACAACACCCTCCTGTGTCACTCCAGCCAGCACCCTCCTGTGTCACTCCAGCCAGCTCCCCTATGTGTCACTCCTGCCAGCACCCTCCTGTGTCACTCCAGCCAGCACCCTCCTGTGTCACTCCAGCCAGCTCCCTCCTGTGTCACTCCTGCCAACACCCTCCTGTGTCACTCCAGCCAGCTCTTCCATGTGTCACTCCTGCCAGCACCCTCCTGTGTCACTCCAGCCAGCTCCCTCCTGTGTCACTCCAGCCAGCACCCTCCTGTGTTACTCCAGCCAGCTCCCTCCTGTGTCACTCCAGCCAGCACCCTCCTGTGTCACTCCAGTCAGCACCCTCCTGTGTCACTCCAGCCAGCTCCCTCCTGTGTCACTCCAGCCAGCACCCTCCTGTGTCACTCCAGCCAGCACCCTCCTGTGTCACTCCAGCCAGCACCCGCCTGTGTCACTCCAGCCAGCTCCCTCCTGTGTCACTCCAGCCAGCACCAGCCTGTGTCACTCCAGCCAGCTCCCTCCTGTGTCACTCCAGCCAGCACCAGCCTGTGTCACTCCAGCCAGCTCCCTCCTGTGTCACTCCAGCAAGCACCCTCCTGTGTCACTCCAGCCAGCTCCCTTATGTGTGACTCCAACCAGCACCCTCCTGTGTCACTCCTGCCAGCTCCCCCTTGTGTCACTCCAGCCAGCTCCCACATGTGTCACTCCAGCCAGCTCCCTCCTGTGTCACTCCAGCCAGCACCCTCCTGTGTTACTCCAGCCAGCTCCCTCCTGTGTCACTCCAGCCAGCACCCTCCTGTGTCACTCCAGTCAGCACCCTACTGTGTTACTCCAGCCAGCTCCTTCCTGTGTCACTCCAGCCAGCACCCTCCTGTGTCACTCCAGCCAGCACCCTCCTGTGTCACTCCTGCCAGCACCCTCCTGTGTAACTCCAGCCAGCACCCTCCTGTGTCACTCCTGCCAGCACCCGCCTGTGTCACTCCAGCCAGCTCCCTCCTGTGTCACTCCAGCAAGCACCCTCCTGTGTCACTCCAGCCAGCTCCCTTATGTGTGACTCCAACCAGCACCTTCCTGTGTCACTCCTGCCAGCTCCCCCTTGTGTCACTCCAGCCAGCTCCCACATGTGTCACTCCAGCCAGCTCCCTCCTGTGTCACTCCAGCCAGCACCCTCCTGTGTTACTCCAGCCAGCTCCCTCCTGTGTCACTCCAGCCAGCACCCTTCTGTGTCACTCCAGTCAGCACCCTCCTGTGTCACTCCAGCCAGCTCCCTCCTGTGTCACTCCAGCCAGCACCCTCCTGTGTCACTCCAGCCAGCACCCTCCTATGTCACTCCTGCCAGCACCCTCCTGTGTCACTCCAGCCAGCACCCTCCTGTGTCACACCAGCCAGCACCCTCCTGTGTCACTCCTGCCAGCACCCTCCTGTGTCACTCCAGCCAGCACCCTCCTGTGTCACTCCAGCCAGCACCCTCCTGTGTCACTCCAGCCAGCACCCTCCTGTGTCACTCCTGCCAGCACCCGCCTGTGTCACTTCAGACAACACCCTCCTGTGTCACTCCAGCCAGCTCCCTCCTGTGTCACTCCAGCCAGCACCCTCCTGTGTCACTCCAGCCAGCAGCCTCCTGTGTCACTCCTGCCAGCACCCTCCTGTGTCACTCCAGCCAGCACCCTCCTGTGTCACTCCTGCCAGCACCCGCCTGTGTCACTTCAGACAACACCCTCCTGTGTCACTCCAGCCAGCACCCTCCTGTGTCACTCCAGCCAGCACCCTCCTGTGTCACTCCAGCCAGCACCCTCCTGTGTCACTCCTGCTAGCACCCGCCTGTGTCACTTCAGACAACACCCTCCTGTGTCACTCCAGCCAGCACCCTCCTGTGTCACTCCAGCCAGCTCCCCTATGTGTCACTCCTGCCAGCACCCTCCTGTGTCACTCCAGCCAGCACCCTCCTGTGTCACTCCTGCCAGCACCTCCTGTGTTACTCCAGCCAGCACCCTCCTGTCACTCCAGCCAGCTCCCTCCTGTGTCACTCCAGCCAGCACCCTCCTGTGTTACTCCAGCCAGCTCCCCCATGTGTCACTCCAGCCAGCTCCCTCCTGTGTCACTCCTGCCAGCACCCTCCTGTATTACTCCAGCCAGCACCCTCCTGTCACTCCAGCCAGCACACTCCTGTGTCACTCCAGCCAGCTCCCTCCTGTGTCACTCCAGCCAGCTCCCTCCTGTGTTACTCCAGCCAGCTCCCTCCTGTGTCACTCCAGCCAGCACCCTCCTGTGTTACTCCAGCCAGCACCCTCCTGTCACTCCAGCCAGCTCCCGCCTGTGTCACTCCAGCCAGCTCCCCCATGTGTCACTCCAGCCAGCACCCTCCTGTGTCACTCCAGCCAGCACCCTCCTCTGTTACTCCAGCCAGCACCCTCCTGTGTCACTCCTGATAGCACCCTCCTGTGTCACTCCAGCCAGCACCCTCCTGTGTCACTCCAGCCAGCACCCTCCTGTGTCACTCCAGCCAGCACCCTCCTGTGTCACTCCTGCCAGCACCCGCCTGTGTCACTCCAGACAACACCCTCCTGTGTCACTCCAGCCAGCACCCTCCTGTGTCACTCCAGCCAGCTCCCTTCTGTGTCACTCCTGCCAGCACCCTCCTGTGTCACTCCAGCCAGCTCCCTCCTGTGTCACTCCTGCCAACACCCTCCTGTGTCACTCCAGCCAGCTCTTCCATGTGTCACTCCTGCCAGCACCCTCCTGTGTCACTCCAGCCAGCTCCCTCCTGTGTCACTCCAGCCAGCACCCTCCTGTGTCACTCCAGCCAGCTCCCTCCTGTGTCACTCCAGCCAGCACCCGCCTGTGTCACTCCAGCCAGCTCCCTCCTGTGTCATTCCAGCCAGCACCAGCCTGTGTCACTCCAGCCAGCTCCCTCCTGTGTCACTCCAGCCAGCACCAGCCTGTGTCACTCCAGCCAGCTCCCTCCTGTGTCACTCCAGCAAGCACCCTCCTGTGTCACTCCAGCCAGCTCCCTTATGTGTGACTCCAACCAGCACCCTCCTGTGTCACTCCTGCCAGCTCCCCCTTGTGTCACTCCAGCCAGCTCCCTCCTGTGTCACTCCAGCCAGCACCCTCCTGTGTTACTCCAGCCAGCTCCCTCCTGTGTCACTCCAGCCAGCACCCTCCTGTGTCACTCCAGCCAGCACCCTCCTGTGTTACTCCAGCCAGCTCCTTCCTGTGTCACTCCAGCCAGCACCCTCCTGTGTCACTCCAGCCAGCACCCTCCTGTGTCACTCCTGCCAGCACCCTCCTGTGTAACTCCAGCCAGCACCCTCCTGTGTCACTCCTGCCAGCACCCGCCTGTGTCACTCCAGCCAGCTCCCTCCTGTGTCACTCCAGCAAGCACCCTCCTGTGTCACTCCAGCCAGCTCCCTTATGTGTGACTCCAACCAGCACCCTCCTGTGTCACTCCTGCCAGCTCCCCCTTGTGTCACTCCAGCCAGCTCCCACATGTGTCACTCCAGCCAGCTCCCTCCTGTGTCACTCCAGCCAGCACCCTCCTGTGTTACTCCAGCCAGCTCCCTCCTGTGTCACTCCAGCCAGCACCCTTCTGTGTCACTCCAGTCAGCACCCTCCTGTGTCACTCCAGCCAGCTCCCTCCTGTGTCACTCCAGCCAGCACCCTCCTGTGTCACTCCAGCCAGCACCCTCCTGTGTCACTCCTGCCAGCACCCTCCTGTGTCACTCCAGCCAGCACCCTCCTGTGTCACACCAGCCAGCACCCTCCTGTGTCACTCCTGCCAGCACCCTCCTGTGTCACTCCAGCCAGCACCCTCCTGTGTCACTCCAGCCAGCACCCTCCTGTGTCACTCCAGCCAGCACCCTCCTGTGTCACTCCTGCCAGCACCCGCCTGTGTCACTTCAGACAACACCCTCCTGTGTCACTCCAGCCAGCTCCCTCCTGTGTCACTCCAGCCAGCACCCTCCTGTGTCACTCCAGCCAGCAGCCTCCTGTGTCACTCCTGCCAGCACCCTCCTGTGTCACTCCAGCCAGCACCCTCCTGTGTCACTCCTGCCAGCACCCGCCTGTGTCACTTCAGACAACACCCTCCTGTGTCACTCCAGCCAGCACCCTCCTGTGTCACTCCAGCCAGCACCCTCCTGTGTCACTCCTGCTAGCACCCGCCTGTGTCACTTCAGACAACACCCTCCTGTGTCACTCCAGCCAGCACCCTCCTGTGTCACTCCAGCCAGCTCCCCTATGTGTCACTCCTGCCAGCACCCTCCTGTGTCACTCCAGCCAGCACCCTCCTGTGTCACTCCTGCCAGCACCTCCTGTGTTACTCCAGCCAGCACCCTCCTGTCACTCCAGCCAGCTCCCTCCTGTGTCACTCCAGCCAGCACCCTCCTGTGTTACTCCAGCCAGCTCCCCCATGTGTCACTCCAGCCAGCTCCCTCCTGTGTCACTCCTGCCAGCACCCTCCTGTATTACTCCAGCCAGCACCCTCCTGTCACTCCAGCCAGCACACTCCTGTGTCACTCCAGCCAGCTCCCTCCTGTGTCACTCCAGCCAGCTCCCTCCTGTGTTACTCCAGCCAGCTCCCTCCTGTGTCACTCCAGCCAGCACCCTCCTGTGTTACTCCAGCCAGCACCCTCCTGTCACTCCAGCCAGCTCCCTCCTGTGTCACTCCAGCCAGCTCCCCCATGTGTCACTCCAGCCAGCACCCTCCTGTGTCACTCCAGCCAGCACCCTCCTGTGTTACTCCAGCCAGCACCCTCCTGTGTCACTCCTGATAGCACCCTCCTGTGTCACTCCAGCCAGCACCCTCCTGTGTCACTCCAGCCAGCACCCTCCTGTGTCACTCCAGCCAGCTCCCTTCTGTGTCACTCCTGCCAGCACCCTCCTGTGTCACTCCAGCCAGCTCCCTCCTGTGTCACTCCTGCCAACACCCTCCTGTGTCACTCCAGCCAGCTCTTCCATGTGTCACTCCTGCCAGCACCCTCCTGTGTCACTCCAGCCAGCGCCCTCCTGTGTCACTCCAGCCAGCACCCTCCTGTGTCACTCCAGCCAGCTCCCTCCTGTGTCACTCCAGCCAGCACCCGCCTGTGTCACTCCAGCCAGCTCCCTCCTGTGTCATTCCAGCCAGCACCAGCCTGTGTCACTCCAGCCAGCTCCCTCCTGTGTCACTCCAGCCAGCACCAGCCTGTGTCTCTCCAGCCAGCTCCCTCCTGTGTCACTCCAGCAAGCACCCTCCTGTGTCACTCCAGCCAGCTCCCTTATGTGTGACTCCAACCAGCACCCTCCTGTGTCACTCCTGCCAGCTCCCCCTTGTGTCACTCCAGCCAGCTCCCACATGTGTCACTCCAGCCAGCTCCCTCCTGTGTCACTCCAGCCAGCACCCTCCTGTGTCACTCCTGCCAGCACCCTCCTGTGTCACTCCTGCCAGCACCCGCCTGTGTCACTTCAGACAACACCCTCCTGTGTCACTCCAGCCAGCACCCTCCTGTGTCACTCCAGCCAGCTCCCCTATGTGTCACTCCTGCCAGCACCCTCCTGTGTCACTCCAGCCAGCACCCTCCTGTGTCACTCCAGCCAGCTCCCTCCTGTGTCACTCCTGCCAACACCCTCCTGTGTCACTCCAGCCAGCTCTTCCATGTGTCACTCTTGCCAGCACCCTCCTGTGTCACTCCAGCCAGCTCCCTCCTGTGTCACTCCAGCCAGCACCCTCCTGTGTTACTCCAGCCAGCTCCCTCCTGTGTCACTCCTGCCAGCACCCTCCTGTGTCACTCCAGTCAGCACCCTCCTGTGTCACTCCAGCCAGCTCCCTCCTGTGTCACTCCAGCCAGCACCCTCCTGTGTCACTCCAGCCAGCACCCTCCTGTGTCACTCCAGCCAGCACCCTCCTGTGTCACTCCTGCCAGCACCCTCCTGTGTCACTCCAGCCAGCACCCTCCTGTGTCACTCCAGCCAGCACCCTCCTGTGTCACTCCAGCCAGCACCCTCCTGTGTCACTCCTGCCAGCACCCTCCTGTGTCACTCCAGCCAGCACCCTCCTGTGTCACTCCAGCCAGCACCCTCCTGTGTCACTCCAGCCAGCACCCGCCTGTGTCACTCCAGCCAGCTCCCTCCTGTGTCACTCCAGCCAGCACCAGCCTGTGTCACTCCAGACAGCTCCCTCCTGTGTCACTCCAGCCAGCACCAGCCTGTGTCACTCCAGCCAGCTCCCTCCTGTGTCACTCCAGCAAGCACCCTCCTGTGTCACTCCAGCCAGCTCCCTTATGTGTGACTCCAACCAGCACCCTCCTGTGTCACTCCTGCCAGCTCCCCCTTGTGTCACTCCAGCCAGCTCCCACATGTGTCACTCCAGCCAGCTCCCTCCTGTGTCACTCCAGCCAGCACCCTCCTGTGTTACTCCAGCCAGCTCCCTCCTGTGTCACTCCAGCCAGCACCCTCCTGTGTCACTCCAGTCAGCACCCTCCTGTGTTACTCCAGCCAGCTCCCTCCTGTGTCACTCCAGTCAGCACCCTCCTGTGTCACTCCAGCCAGCACCCTCCTGTGTCACTCCTGCCAGCACCCTCCTGTGTCACACCAGCCAGCACCCTCCTGTGTCACTCCTGCCAGCACCCTCCTGTGTCACTCCAGCCAGCACCCTCCTGTGTCACTCCAGCCAGCACCCTCCTGTGTCACTCCAGCCAGCACCCTCCTGTGTCACTCCTGCCAGCACCCGCCTGTGTCACTCCAGCCAGCTCCCTCCTGTGTCACTCCAGCAAGCACCCTCCTGTGTCACTCCAGCCAGCTCCCTTATGTGTGACTCCAACCAGCACCCTCCTGTGTCACTCCTGCCAGCTCCCCCTTGTGTCACTCCAGCCAGCTCCCACATGTGTCACTCCAGCCAGCTCCCTCCTGTGTCACTCCAGCCAGCACCCTCCTGTGTTACTCCAGCCAGCTCCCTCCTGTGTCACTCCAGCCAGCACCCTCCTGTGTCACTCCAGTCAGCACCCTCCTGTGTCACTCCAGCCAGTTCCCTCCTGTGTCACTCCAGCCAGCACCCTCCTGTGTCACTCCAGCCAGCACCCTCCTGTGTCACTCCTGCCAGCACCCTCCTGTGTCACTCCAGCCAGCACCCTCCTGTGTCACACCAGCCAGCACCCTCCTGTGTCACTCCTGCCAGCACCCTCCTGTGTCACTCCAGCCAGCACCCTCCTGTGTCACTCCAGCCAGCACCCTCCTGTGTCACTCCAGCCAGCACCCTCCTGTGTCACTCCTGCCAGCACCCGCCTGTGTCACTTCAGACAACACCCTCCTGTGTCACTCCAGCCAGCACCCTCCTGTGTCACTCCAGCCAGCACCCTCCTGTGTCACTCCAGCCAGCACCCTCCTGTGTCACTCCAGCCAGCTCCCTCCTGTGTCACTCCAGCCAGCACCCTCCTGTGTCACTCCTGCCAGCACCCTCCTGTGTAACTCCAGCCAGCACCCTCCTGTGTCACTCCTGCCAGCACCCGCCTGTGTCACTCCAGCCAGCTCCCTCCTGTGTCACTCCAGCCAGCACCCTCCTGTGTCACTCCAGCCAGCTCCCTTATGTGTGACTCCAACCAGCACCCTCCTGTGTCACTCCTGCCAGCTCCCCCTTGTGTCACTCCAGCCAGCTCCCACATGTGTCACTCCAGCCAGCTCCCTCCTGTGTCACTCCAGCCAGCACCCTCCTGTGTCACTCCAGTCAGCACCCTACTGTGTTACTCCAGCCAGCTCCTTCCTGTGTCACTCCAGCCAGCACCCTCCTGTGTCACTCCAGCCAGCACCCTCCTGTGTCACTCCTGCCAGCACCCTCCTGTGTAACTCCAGCCAGCACCCTCCTGTGTCACTCCTGCCAGCACCCGCCTGTGTCACTCCAGCCAGCTCCCTCCTGTGTCACTCCAGCAAGCACCCTCCTGTGTCACTCCAGCCAGCTCCCTTATGTGTGACTCCAACCAGCACCCTCCTGTGTCACTCCTGCCAGCTCCCCCTTGTGTCACTCCAGCCAGCTCTCACATGTGTCACTCCAGCCAGCTCCCTCCTGTGTCACTCCAGCCAGCACCCTCCTGTGTTACTCCAGCCAGCTCCCTCCTGTGTCACTCCAGCCAGCACCCTTCTGTGTCACTCCAGTCAGCACCCTCCTGTGTCACTCCAGCCAGCTCCCTCCTGTGTCACTCCAGCCAGCACCCTCCTGTGTCACTCCAGCCAGCACCCTCCTATGTCACTCCTGCCAGCACCCTCATGTGTCACTCCAGCCAGCACCCTCCTGTGTCACACCAGCCAGCACCCTCCTGTGTCACTCCTGCCAGCACCCTCCTGTGTCACTCCAGCCAGCACCCTCCTGTGTCACTCCAGCCAGCACCCTCCTGTGTCACTCCAGCCAGCACCCTCCTGTGTCACTCCTGCCAGCACCCGCCTGTGTCACTTCAGACAACACCCTCCTGTGTCACTCCAGCCAGCTCCCTCCTGTGTCACTCCAGCCAGCACCCTCCTGTGTCACTCCAGCCAGCAGCCTCCTGTGTCACTCCTGCCAGCACCCTCCTGTGTCACTCCAGCCAGCACCCTCCTGTGTCACTCCTGCCAGCACCCGCCTGTGTCACTTCAGACAACACCCTCCTGTGTCACTCCAGCCAGCACCCTCCTGTGTCACTCCAGCCAGCACCCTCCTGTGTCACTCCAGCCAGCACCCTCCTGTGTCACTCCTGCTAGCACCCGCCTGTGTCACTTCAGACAACACCCTCCTGTGTCACTCCAGCCAGCACCCTCCTGTGTCACTCCAGCCAGCTCCCCTATGTGTCACTCCTGCCAGCACCCTCCTGTGTCACTCCAGCCAGCACCCTCCTGTGTCACTCCTGCCAGCACCTCCTGTGTTACTCCAGCCAGCACCCTCCTGTCACTCCAGCCAGCTCCCTCCTGTGTCACTCCAGCCAGCTCCCTCCTGTGTCACTCCTGCCAACACCCTCCTGTGTCACTCCAGCCAGCTCTTCCATGTGTCACTCCTGCCAGCACCCTCCTGTGTCACTCCAGCCAGCTCCCTCCTGTGTCACTCCAGCCAGCACCCTCCTGTGTCACTCCAGCCAGCTCCCTCCTGTGTCACTCCAGCCAGCACCCGCCTGTGTCACTCCAGCCAGCTCCCTCCTGTGTCACTCCAGCCAGCACCAGCCTGTGTCACTCCAGCCAGCTCCCTCCTGTGTCACTCCAGCCAGCACCAGCCTGTGTCACTCCAGCCAGCTCCCTCCTGTGTCACTCCAGCAAGCACCCTCCTGTGTCACTCCAGCCAGCTCCCTTATGTGTGACTCCAACCAGCACCCTCCTGTGTCACTCCTGCCAGCTCCCCCTTGTGTCACTCCAGCCAGCTCCCACATGTGTCACTCCAGCCAGCTCCCTCCTGTGTCACTCCAGCCAGCACCCTCCTGTGTCACTCCAGCCAGCAGCCTCCTGTGTCACTCCAGCCAGCACCCTCCTGTGTCACTCCTGCCAGCACCCGCCTGTGTCACTTCAGACAACACCCTCCTGTGTCACTCCAGCCAGCACCCTCCTGTGTCACTCCAGCCAGCTCCCCTATGTGTCACTCCTGCCAGCACCCTCCTGTGTCACTCCAGCCAGCACCCTCCTGTATCACTCCAGCCAGCTCCCTCCTGTGTCACTCCTGCCAACACCCTCCTGTGTCACTCCAGCCAGCTCTTCCATGTGTCACTCCTGCCAGCACCCTCCTGTGTCACTCCAGCCAGCTCCCTCCTGTGTCACTCCAGCCAGCACCCTCCTGTGTTACTCCAGCCAGCTCCCTCCTGTGTCACTCCAGCCAGCACCCTCCTGTGTCACTCCAGTCAGCACCCTCCTGTGTCACTCCAGCCAGCTCCCTCCTGTGTCACTCCAGCCAGCACCCTCCTGTGTCACTCCAGCCAGCACCCTCCTGTGTCACTCCAGCCAGCACCCTCCTGTGTCACTCCTGCCAGCACCCTCCTGTGTCACTCCAGCCAGCACCCTCCTGTATCACTCCAGCCAGCACCCTCCTGTGTCACTCCAGCCAGCACCCTCCTGTGTCACTCCTGCCAGCACCCTCCTGTGTCACTCCAGCCAGCACCCTCCTGTGTCACTCCAGCCAGCACCCTCCTGTGTCACTCCAGCCAGCACCCGCCTGTGTCACTCCAGCCAGCTCCCTCCTGTGTCACTCCAGCCAGCACCAGCCTGTGTCACTCCAGCCAGCTCCCTCCTGTGTCACTCCAGCCAGCACCAGCCTGTGTCACTCCAGCCAGCTCCCTCCTGTGTCACTCCAGCAAGCACCCTCCTGTGTCACTCCAGCCAGCTCCCTTATGTGTGACTCCAACCAGCACCCTCCTGTGTCACTCCTGCCAGCTCCCCCTTGTGTCACTCCAGCCAGCTCCCACATGTGTCACTCCAGCCAGCTCCCTCCTGTGTCACTCCAGCCAGCACCCTCCTGTGTTACTCCAGCCAGCTCCCTCCTGTGTCACTCCAGCCAGCACCCTCCTGTGTCACTCCAGTCAGCACCCTCCTGTGTTACTCCAGCCAGCTCCCTCCTGTGTCACTCCAGCCAGCACCCTCCTGTGTCACTCCAGCCAGCACCCTCCTGTGTCACTCCTGCCAGCACCCTCCTGTGTCACACCAGCCAGCACCCTCCTGTGTCACTCCTGCCAGCACCCTCCTGTGTCACTCCAGCCAGCACCCTCCTGTGTCACTCCAGCCAGCACCCTCCTGTGTCACTCCAGCCAGCACCCTCCTGTGTCACTCCAGCCAGCTCCCTTATGTGTGACTCCAACCAGCACCCTCCTGTGTCACTCCTGCCAGCTCCCCCTTGTGTCACTCCAGCCAGCTCCCACATGTGTCACTCCAGCCAGCTCCCTCCTGTGTCACTCCAGCCAGCACCCTCCTGTGTTACTCCAGCCAGCTCCCTCCTGTGTCACTCCAGCCAGCACCCTCCTGTGTCACTCCAGTCAGCACCCTCCTGTGTCACTCCAGCCAGCTCCCTCCTGTGTCACTCCAGCCAGCACCCTCCTGTGTCACTCCAGCCAGCACCCTCCTGTGTCACTCCTGCCAGCACCCTCCTGTGTCACTCCAGCCAGCACCCTCCTGTGTCACACCAGCCAGCACCCTCCTGTGTCACTCCTGCCAGCACCCTCCTGTGTCACTCCAGCCAGCACCCTCCTGTGTCACTCCAGCCAGCACCCTCCTGTGTCACTCCTGCCAGCACCCGTCTGTGTCACTTCAGACAACACCCTCCTGTGTCACTCCAGCCAGCACCCTCCTGTGTCACTCCAGCCAGCTCCCCTATGTGTCACTCCTGCCAGCACCCTCCTGTGTCACTCCAGCCAGCACCCTCCTGTGTCACTCCAGCCAGCTCCCTCCTGTGTCACTCCTGCCAACACCCTCCTGTGTCACTCCAGCCAGCTCTTCCATGTGTCACTCCTGCCAGCACCCTCCTGTGTCACTCCAGCCAGCTCCCTCCTGTGTCACTCCAGCCAGCACCCTCCTGTGTTACTCCAGCCAGCTCCCTCCTGTGTCACTCCAGCCAGCACCCTCCTGTGTCACTCCAGTCAGCACCCTCCTGTGTCACTCCAGCCAGCTCCCTCCTGTGTCACTCCAGCCAGCACCCTCCTGTGTCACTCCAGCCAGCACCCTCCTGTGTCACTCCAGCCAGCACCCTCCTGTGTCACTCCTGCCAGCACCCTCCTGTGTCACTCCTGCCAGCACCCTCCTGTGTCACTCCAGCCAGCACCCTCCTGTGTCACTCCTGCTAGCACCCTCCTGTGTCACTCCAGCCAGCACCCTCCTGTGTCACTCCAGCCAGCACCCTCCTGTGTCACTCCAGCCAGCACCCGCCTGTGTCACTCCAGCCAGCTCCCTCCTGTGTCACTCCAGCCAGCACCAGCCTGTGTCACTCCAGCCAGCTCCCTCCTGTGTCACTCCAGCCAGCACCAGCCTGTGTCACTCCAGCCAGCTCCCTCCTGTGTCACTCCAGCAAGCACCCTCCTGTGTCACTCCAGCCAGCTCCCTTATGTGTGACTCCAACCAGCACCCTCCTGTGTCACTCCTGCCAGCTCCCCCTTGTGTCACTCCAGCCAGCTCCCACATGTGTCACTCCAGCCAGCTCCCTCCTGTGTCACTCCAGCCAGCACCCTCCTGTGTTACTCCAGCCAGCTCCCTCCTGTGTCACTCCAGCCAGCACCCTCCTGTGTCACTCCAGTCAGCACCCTACTGTGTTACTCCAGCCAGCTCCTTCCTGTGTCACTCCAGCCAGCACCCTCCTGTGTCACTCCAGCCAGCACCCTTCTGTGTCACTCCTGCCAGCACCCTCCTGTGTAACTCCAGCCAGCACCCTCCTGTGTCACTCCTGCCAGCACCCGCCTGTGTCACTCCAGCCAGCTCCCTCCTGTGTCACTCCAGCAAGCACCCTCCTGTGTCACTCCAGCCAGCTCCCTTATGTGTGACTCCAACCAGCACCCTCCTGTGTCACTCCTGCCAGCTCCCCCTTGTGTCACTCCAGCCAGCTCCCACATGTGTCACTCCAGCCAGCTCCCTCCTGTGTCACTCCAGCCAGCACCCTCCTGTGTTACTCCAGCCAGCTCCCTCCTGTGTCACTCCAGCCAGCACCCTTCTGTGTCACTCCAGTCAGCACCCTCCTGTGTCACTCCAGCCAGCTCCCTCCTGTGTCACTCCAGCCAGCACCCTCCTGTGTCACTCCAGCCAGCACCCTCCTATGTCACTCCTGCCAGCACCCTCCTGTGTCACTCCAGCCAGCACCCTCCTGTGTCACACCAGCCAGCACCCTCCTGTGTCACTCCTGCCAGCACCCTCCTGTGTCACTCCAGCCAGCACCCTCCTGTGTCACTCCAGCCAGCACCCTCCTGTGTCACTCCAGCCAGCACCCTCCTGTGCCACTCCTGCCAGCACCCGCCTGTGTCACTTCAGACAACACCCTCCTGTGTCACTCCAGCCAGCTCCCTCCTGTGTCACTCCAGCCAGCACCCTCCTGTGTCACTCCAGCCAGCAGCCTCCTGTGTCACTCCTGCCAGCACCCTCCTGTGTCACTCCAGCCAGCACCCTCCTGTGTCACTCCTGCCAGCACCCGCCTGTGTCACTTCAGACAACACCCTCCTGTGTCACTCCAGCCAGCACCCTCCTGTGTCACTCCAGCCAGCACCCTCCTGTGTCACTCCAGCCAGCACCCTCCTGTGTCACTCCTGCTAGCACCCACCTGTGTCACTTCAGACAACACCCTCCTGTGTCACTCCAGCCAGCACCCTCCTGTGTCACTCCAGCCAGCTCCCCTATGTGTCACTCCTGCCAGCACCCTCCTGTGTCACTCCAGCCAGCACCCTCCTGTGTCACTCCTGCCAGCACCTCCTGTGTTACTCCAGCCAGCACCCTCCTGTCACTCCAGCCAGCTCCCTCCTGTGTCACTCCAGCCAGCACCCTCCTGTGTTACTCCAGCCAGCTCCCCCATGTGTCACTCCAGCCAGCTCCCTCCTGTGTCACTCCTGCCAGCACCCTCCTGTATTACTCCAGCCAGCACCCTCCTGTCACTCCAGCCAGCACACTCCTGTGTCACTCCAGCCAGCTCCCTCCTGTGTCACTCCAGCCAGCTCCCTCCTGTGTTACTCCAGCCAGCTCCCTCCTGTGTCACTCCAGCCAGCACCCTCCTGTGTTACTCCAGCCAGCACCCTCCTGTCACTCCAGCCAGCTCCCTCCTGTGTCACTCCAGCCAGCTCCCCCATGTGTCACTCCAGCCAGCACCCTCCTGTGTCACTCCAGCCAGCACCCTCCTGTGGTACTCCAGCCAGCACCCTCCTGTGTCACTCCTGATAGCACCCTCCTGTGTCACTCCAGCCAGCACCCTCCTGTGTCACTCCAGCCAGCACCCTCCTGTGTCACTCCAGCCAGCACCCTCCTGTGTCACTCCTGCCAGCACCCGCCTGTGTCACTCCTGACAACACCCTCCTGTGTCACTCCAGCCAGCACCCTCCTGTGTCACTCCAGCCAGCTCCCTTCTGTGTCACTCCTGCCAGCACCCTCCTGTGTCACTCCAGCCAGCTCCCTCCTGTGTCACTCCTGCCAACACCCTCCTGTGTCACTCCAGCCAGCTCTTCCATGTGTCACTCCTGCCAGCACCCTCCTGTGTCACTCCAGCCAGCTCCCTCCTGTGTCACTCCAGCCAGCACCCTCCTGTGTCACTCCAGCCAGCTCCCTCCTGTGTCACTCCAGCCAGCACCCGCCTGTGTCACTCCAGCCAGCTCCCTCCTGTGTCATTCCAGCCAGCACCAGCCTGTGTCACTCCAGCCAGCTCCCTCCTGTGTCACTCCAGCCAGCACCAGCCTGTGTCACTCCAGCCAGCTCCCTCCTGTGTCACTCCAGCAAGCACCCTCCTGTGTCACTCCAGCCAGCTCCCTTATGTGTGACTCCAACCAGCACCCTCCTGTGTCACTCCTGCCAGCTCCCCCTTGTGTCACTCCAGCCAGCTCCCACATGTGTCACTCCAGCCAGCTCCCTCCTGTGTCACTCCAGCCAGCACCCTCCTGTGTTACTCCAGCCAGCTCCCTCCTGTGTCACTCCAGCCAGCACCCTCCTGTGTCACTCCAGTCAGCACCCTACTGTGTTACTCCAGCCAGCTCCTTCCTGTGTCACTCCAGCCAGCACCCTCCTGTGTCACTCCAGCCAGCACCCTCCTGTGTCACTCCTGCCAGCACCCTCCTGTGTAACTCCAGCCAGCACCCTCCTGTGTCACTCCTGCCAGCACCCGCCTGTGTCACTCCAGCCAGCTCCCTCCTGTGTCACTCCAGCAAGCACCCTCCTGTGTCACTCCAGCCAGCTCCCTTATGTGTGACTCCAACCAGCACCCTCCTGTGTCACTCCTGCCAGCTCCCCCTTGTGTCACTCCAGCCAGCTCCCACATGTGTCACTCCAGCCAGCTCCCTCCTGTGTCACTCCAGCCAGCACCCTCCTGTGTTACTCCAGCCAGCTCCCTCCTGTGTCACTCCAGCCAGCACCCTTCTGTGTCACTCCAGTCAGCACCCTCCTGTGTCACTCCAGCCAGCTCCCTCCTGTGTCACTCCAGCCAGCACCCTCCTGTGTCACTCCAGCCAGCACCCTCCTATGTCACTCCTGCCAGCACCCTCCTGTGTCACTCCAGCCAGCACCCTCCTGTGTCACACCAGCCAGCACCCTCCTGTGTCACTCCTGCCAGCACCCTCCTGTGTCACTCCAGCCAGCACCCTCCTGTGTCACTCCAGCCAGCACCCTCCTGTGTCACTCCAGCCAGCACCCTCCTGTGTCACTCCTGCCAGCACCCGCCTGTGTCACTTCAGACAACACCCTCCTGTGTCACTCCAGCCAGCTCCCTCCTGTGTCACTCCAGCCAGCACCCTCCTGTGTCACTCCAGCCAGCAGCCTCCTGTGTCACTCCTGCCAGCACCCTCCTGTGTCACTCCAGCCAGCACCCTCCTGTGTCACTCCTGCCAGCACCCGCCTGTGTCACTTCAGACAACACCCTCCTGTGTCACTCCAGCCAGCACCCTCCTGTGTCACTCCAGCCAGCACCCTCCTGTGTCACTCCAGCCAGCACCCTCCTGTGTCACTCCTGCTAGCACCCGCCTGTGTCACTTCAGACAACACCCTCCTGTGTCACTCCAGCCAGCACCCTCCTGTGTCACTCCAGCCAGCTCCCCTATGTGTCACTCCTGCCAGCACCCTCCTGTGTCACTCCAGCCAGCACCCTCCTGTGTCACTCCTGCCAGCACCTCCTGTGTTACTCCAGCCAGCACCCTCCTGTCACTCCAGCCAGCTCCCTCCTGTGTCACTCCAGCCAGCACCCTCCTGTGTTACTCCAGCCAGCTCCCCCATGTGTCACTCCAGCCAGCTCCCTCCTGTGTCACTCCTGCCAGCACCCTCCTGTCACTCCAGCCAGCACACTCCTGTGTCACTCCAGCCAGCTCCCTCCTGTGTCACTCCAGCCAGCTCCCTCCTGTGTTACTCCAGCCAGCTCCCTCCTGTGTCACTCCAGCCAGCACCCTCCTGTGTTACTCCAGCCAGCACCCTCCTGTGTTACTCCAGCCAGCACCCTCCTGTCACTCCAGCCAGCTCCCTCCTGTGTCACTCCAGCCAGCTCCCCCATGTGTCACTCCAGCCAGCACCCTCCTGTGTCACTCCAGCCAGCACCCTCCTGTGTTACTCCAGCCAGCACCCTCCTGTGTCACTCCTGATAGCACCCTCCTGTGTCACTCCAGCCAGCACCCTCCTGTGTCACTCCAGCCAGCACCCTCCTGTGTCACTCCAGCCAGCACCCTCCTGTGTCACTCCTGCCAGCACCCGCCTGTGTCACTCCAGACAACACCCTCCTGTGTCACTCCAGCCAGCACCCTCCTGTGTCACTCCAGCCAGCTCCCTTCTGTGTCACTCCTGCCAGCACCCTCCTGTGTCACTCCAGCCAGCTCCCTCCTGTGTCACTCCTGCCAACACCCTCCTGTGTCACTCCAGCCAGCTCTTCCATGTGTCACTCCTGCCAGCACCCTCCTGTGTCACTCCAGCCAGCTCCCTCCTGTGTCACTCCAGCCAGCACCCTCCTGTGTCACTCCAGCCAGCTCCCTCCTGTGTCACTCCAGCCAGCACCCGCCTGTGTCACTCCAGCCAGCTCCCTCCTGTGTCATTCCAGCCAGCACCAGCCTGTGTCACTCCAGCCAGCTCCCTCCTGTGTCACTCCAGCCAGCACCAGCCTGTGTCACTCCAGCCAGCTCCCTCCTGTGTCACTCCAGCAAGCACCCTCCTGTGTCACTCCAGCCAGCTCCCTTATGTGTGACTCCAACCAGCACCCTCCTGTGTCACTCCTGCCAGCTCCCCCTTGTGTCACTCCAGCCAGCTCCCACATGTGTCACTCCAGCCAGCTCCCTCCTGTGTCACTCCAGCCAGCACCCTCCTGTGTCACTCCAGCCAGCACCCTCCTGTGTCACTCCTGCCAGCACCCGCCTGTGTCACTTCAGACAACACCCTCCTGTGTCACTCCAGCCAGCACCCTCCTGTGTCACTCCAGCCAGCTCCCCTATGTGTCACTCCTGCCAGCACCCTCCTGTGTCACTCCAGCCAGCACCCTCCTGTGTCACTCCAGCCAGCTCCCTCCTGTGTCACTCCTGCCAACACCCTCCTGTGTCACTCCAGCCAGCTCTTCCATGTGTCACTCTTGCCAGCACCCTCCTGTGTCACTCCAGCCAGCTCCCTCCTGTGTCACTCCAGCCAGCACCCTCCTGTGTTACTCCAGCCAGCTCCCTCCTGTGTCACTCCTGCCAGCACCCTCCTGTGTCACTCCAGTCAGCACCCTCCTGTGTCACTCCAGCCAGCTCCCTCCTGTGTCACTCCAGCCAGCACCCTCCTGTGTCACTCCAGCCAGCACCCTCCTGTGTCACTCCAGCCAGCACCCTCCTGTGTCACTCCTGCCAGCACCCTCCTGTGTCACTCCAGCCAGCACCCTCCTGTGTCACTCCAGCCAACACCCTCCTGTGTCACTCCAGCCAGCACCCTCCTGTGTCACTCCTGCCAGCACCCTCCTGTGTCACTCCAGCCAGCACCCTCCTGTGTCACTCCAGCCAGCACCCTCCTGTGTCACTCCAGCCAGCACCCGCCTGTGTCACTCCAGCCAGCTCCCTCCTGTGTCACTCCAGCCAGCACCAGCCTGTGTCACTCCAGACAGCTCCCTCCTGTGTCACTCCAGCCAGCACCAGCCTGTGTCACTCCAGCCAGCTCCCTCCTGTGTCACTCCAGCAAGCACCCTCCTGTGTCACTCCAGCCAGCTCCCTTATGTGTGACTCCAACCAGCACCCTCCTGTGTCACTCCTGCCAGCTCCCCCTTGTGTCACTCCAGCCAGCTCCCACATGTGTCACTCCAGCCAGCTCCCTCCTGTGTCACTCCAGCCAGCACCCTCCTGTGTTACTCCAGCCAGCTCCCTCCTGTGTCACTCCAGCCAGCACCCTCCTGTGTCACTCCAGTCAGCACCCTCCTGTGTTACTCCAGCCAGCTCCCTCCTGTGTCACTCCAGTCAGCACCCTCCTGTGTCACTCCAGCCAGCACCCTCCTGTGTCACTCCTGCCAGCACCCTCCTGTGTCACACCAGCCAGCACCCTCCTGTGTCACTCCTGCCAGCACCCTCCTGTGTCACTCCAGCCAGCACCCTCCTGTGTCACTCCAGCCAGCACCCTCCTGTGTCACTCCAGCCAGCACCCTCCTGTGTCACTCCTGCCAGCACCCGCCTGTGTCACTCCAGCCAGCTCCCTCCTGTGTCACTCCAGCAAGCACCCTCCTGTGTCACTCCAGCCAGCTCCCTTATGTGTGACTCCAACCAGCACCCTCCTGTGTCACTCCTGCCAGCTACCCCTTGTGTCACTCCAGCCAGCTCCCACATGTGTCACTCCAGCCAGCTCCCTCCTGTGTCACTCCAGCCAGCACCCTCCTGTGTTACTCCAGCCAGCTCCCTCCTGTGTCACTCCAGCCAGCACCCTCCTGTGTCACTCCAGTCAGCACCCTCCTGTGTCACTCCAGCCAGCTCCCTCCTGTGTCACTCCAGCCAGCACCCTCCTGTGTCACTCCAGCCAGCACCCTCCTGTGTCACTCCTGCCAGCACCCTTCTGTGTCACTCCAGCCAGCACCCTCCTGTGTCACACCAGCCAGCACCCTCCTGTGTCACTCCTGCCAGCACCCTCCTGTGTCACTCCAGCCAGCACCCTCCTGTGTCACTCCAGCCAGCACCCTCCTGTGTCACTCCAGCCAGCACCCTCCTGTGTCACTCCTGCCAGCACCCGCCTGTGTCACTTCAGACAACACCCTCCTGTGTCACTCCAGCCAGCACCCTCCTGTGTCACTCCAGCCAGCTCCCCTATGTGTCACTCCTGCCAGCACCCTCCTGTGTCACTCCAGCCAGCACCCTCCTGTGTCACTCCAGCCAGCTCCCTCCTGTGTCACTCCAGCCAGCACCCTCCTGTGTCACTCCTGCCAGCACCCTCCTGTGTAACTCCAGCCAGCACCCTCCTGTGTCACTCCTGCCAGCACCCGCCTGTGTCACTCCAGCCAGCTCCCTCCTGTGTCACTCCAGCCAGCTCCCTTATGTGTGACTCCAACCAGCACCCTCCTGTGTCACTCCTGCCAGCTCCCCCTTGTGTCACTCCAGCCAGCTCCCACATGTGTCACTCCAGCCAGCTCCCTCCTGTGTCACTCCAGCCAGCACCCTCCTGTGTCACTCCAGTCAGCACCCTACTGTGTTACTCCAGCCAGCTCCTTCCTGTGTCACTCCAGCCAGCACCCTCCTGTGTCACTCCAGCCAGCACCCTCCTGTGTCACTCCTGCCAGCACCCTCCTGTGTAACTCCAGCCAGCACCCTCCTGTGTCACTCCTGCCAGCACCCGCCTGTGTCACTCCAGCCAGCTCCCTCCTGTGTCACTCCAGCAAGCACCCTCCTGTGTCACTCCAGCCAGCTCCCTTATGTGTGACTCCAACCAGCACCCTCCTGTGTCACTCCTGCCAGCTCCCCCTTGTGTCACTCCAGCCAGCTCTCACATGTGTCACTCCAGCCAGCTCCCTCCTGTGTCACTCCAGCCAGCACCCTCCTGTGTTACTCCAGCCAGCTCCCTCCTGTGTCACTCCAGCCAGCACCCTTCTGTGTCACTCCAGTCAGCACCCTCCTGTGTCACTCCAGCCAGCTCCCTCCTGTGTCACTCCAGCCAGCACCCTCCTGTGTCACTCCAGCCAGCACCCTCCTATGTCACTCCTGCCAGCACCCTCCTGTGTCACTCCAGCCAGCACCCTCCTGTGTCACACCAGCCAGCACCCTCCTGTGTCACTCCTGCCAGCACCCTCCTGTGTCACTCCAGCCAGCACCCTCCTGTGTCACTCCAGCCAGCACCCTCCTGTGTCACTCCTGCCAGCACCCGCCTGTGTCACTTCAGACAACACCCTCCTGTGTCACTCCAGCCAGCTCCCTCCTGTGTCACTCCAGCCAGCACCCTCCTGTGTCACTCCAGCCAGCAGCCTCCTGTGTCACTCCTGCCAGCACCCTCCTGTGTCACTCCAGCCAGCACCCTCCTGTGTCACTCCTGCCAGCACCCGCCTGTGTCACTTCAGACAACACCCTCCTGTGTCACTCCAGCCAGCACCCTCCTGTGTCACTCCAGCCAGCACCCTCCTGTGTCACTCCAGCCAGCACCCTCCTGTGTCACTCCTGCTAGCACCCGCCTGTGTCACTTCAGACAACACCCTCCTGTGTCACTCCAGCCAGCACCCTCCTGTGTCACTCCAGCCAGCTCCCCTATGTGTCACTCCTGCCAGCACCCTCCTGTGTCACTCCAGCCAGCACCCTCCTGTGTCACTCCTGCCAGCACCTCCTGTGTTACTCCAGCCAGCACCCTCCTGTCACTCCAGCCAGCTCCCTCCTGTGTCACTCCAGCCAGCACCCTCCTGTGTTACTCCAGCCAGCTCCCCCATGTGTCACTCCAGCCAGCTCCCTCCTGTGTCACTCCTGCCAGCACCCTCCTGTGTTACTCCAGCCAGCAACCTCCTGTCACTCCAGCCAGCACACTCCTGTGTCACTCCAGCCAGCTCCCTCCTGTGTCACTCCAGCCAGCTCCCTCCTGTGTTACTCCAGCCAGCTCCCTCCTGTGTCACTCCAGCCAGCACCCTCCTGTGTTACTCCAGCCAGCACCCTCCTGTCACTCCAGCCAGCTCCCTCCTGTGTCACTCCAGCCAGCTCCCCCATGTGTCACTCCAGCCAGCACCCTCCTGTGTCACTCCAGCCAGCACCCTCCTGTGTTACTCCAGCCAGCACCCTCCTGTGTCACTCCTGATAGCACCCTCCTGTGTCACTCCAGCCAGCACCCTCCTGTGTCACTCCAGCCAGCACCCTCCTGTGTCACTCCAGCCAGCACCCTCCTGTGTCACTCCTGCCAGCACCCGCCTGTGTCACTCCAGACAACACCCTCCTGTGTCACTCCAGCCAGCACCCTCCTGTGTCACTCCAGCCAGCTCCCTTCTGTGTCACTCCTGCCAGCACCCTCCTGTGTCACTCCAGCCAGCTCCCTCCTGTGTCACTCCTGCCAACACCCTCCTGTGTCACTCCAGCCAGCTCTTCCATGTGTCACTCCTGCCAGCACCCTCCTGTGTCACTCCTGCCAACACCCTCCTGTGTCACTCCAGCCAGCTCTTCCATGTGTCACTCCAGCCAGCACCCTCCTGTGTCACTCCAGCCAGCACCCTCCTGTGTCACTCCTGCCAGCACCCTCCTGTGTCACTCCAGCCAGCACCCTCCTGTGTCACTCCAGCCAGCACCCTCCTGTGTCACTCCAGCCAGCACCCTCCTGTGTCACTCCTGCCAGCACCCTCCTGTGTCACTCCAGCCAGCACCCTCCTGTGTCACTCCAGCCAGCACCCTCCTGTGTCACTCCAGCCAGCACCCGCCTGTGTCACTCCAGCCAGCTCCCTCCTGTGTCACTCCAGCCAGCACCAGCCTGTGTCACTCCAGACAGCTCCCTCCTGTGTCACTCCAGCCAGCACCAGCCTGTGTCACTCCAGCCAGCTCCCTCCTGTGTCACTCCAGCAAGCACCCTCCTGTGTCACTCCAGCCAGCTCCCTTATGTGTGACTCCAACCAGCACCCTCCTGTGTCACTCCTGCCAGCTCCCCCTTGTGTCACTCCAGCCAGCTCCCACATGTGTCACTCCAGCCAGCTCCCTCCTGTGTCACTCCAGCCAGCACCCTCCTGTGTTACTCCAGCCAGCTCCCTCCTGTGTCACTCCAGCCAGCACCCTCCTGTGTCACTCCAGTCAGCACCCTCCTGTGTTACTCCAGCCAGCTCCCTCCTGTGTCACTCCAGTCAGCACCCTCCTGTGTCACTCCAGCCAGCACCCTCCTGTGTCACTCCTGCCAGCACCCTCCTGTGTCACACCAGCCAGCACCCTCCTGTGTCACTCCTGCCAGCACCCTCCTGTGTCACTCCAGCCAGCACCCTCCTGTGTCACTCCAGCCAGCACCCTCCTGTGTCACTCCAGCCAGCACCCTCCTGTGTCACTCCTGCCAGCACCCGCCTGTGTCACTCCAGCCAGCTCCCTCCTGTGTCACTCCAGCAAGCACCCTCCTGTGTCACTCCAGCCAGCTCCCTTATGTGTGACTCCAACCAGCACCCTCCTGTGTCACTCCTGCCAGCTCCCCCTTGTGTCACTCCAGCCAGCTCCCACATGTGTCACTCCAGCCAGCTCCCTCCTGTGTCACTCCAGCCAGCACCCTCCTGTGTTACTCCAGCCAGCTCCCTCCTGTGTCACTCCAGCCAGCACCCTCCTGTGTCACTCCAGTCAGCACCCTCCTGTGTCACTCCAGCCAGCTCCCTCCTGTGTCACTCCAGCCAGCACCCTCCTGTGTCACTCCAGCCAGCACCCTCCTGTGTCACTCCTGCCAGCACCCTCCTGTGTCACTCCAGCCAGCACCCTCCTGTGTCACACCAGCCAGCACCCTCCTGTGTCACTCCTGCCAGCACCCTCCTGTGTCACTCCAGCCAGCACCCTCCTGTGTCACTCCAGCCAGCACCCTCCTGTGTCACTCCAGCCAGCACCCTCCTGTGTCACTCCTGCCAGCACCCGCCTGTGTCACTTCAGACAACACCCTCCTGTGTCACTCCAGCCAGCACCCTCCTGTGTCACTCCAGCCAGCTCCCCTATGTGTCACTCCTGCCAGCACCCTCCTGTGTCACTCCAGCCAGCACCCTCCTGTGTCACTCCAGCCAGCTCCCTCCTGTGTCACTCCTGCCAACACCCTCCTGTGTCACTCCAGCCAGCTCTTCCATGTGTCACTCCTGCCAGCACCCTCCTGTGTCACTCCAGCCAGCTCCCTCCTGTGTCACTCCAGCCAGCACCCTCCTGTGTCACTCCAGCCAGCTCCCTCCTGTGTCACTCCAGCCAGCACCCTCCTGTGTCACTCCAGTCAGCACCCTCCTGTGTCACTCCAGCCAGCTCCCTCCTGTGTCACTCCAGCCAGCACCCTCCTGTGTCACTCCAGCCAGCACCCTCCTGTGTCACTCCAGCCAGCACCCTCCTGTGTCACTCCTGCCAGCACCTTCCTGTGTCACTCCAGCCAGCACCCTCCTGTGTCACTCCAGCCAGCACCCTCCTGTGTCACTCCAGCCAGCACCCTCCTGTGTCACTCCTGCTAGCACCCTCCTGTGTCACTCCAGCCAGCACCCTCCTGTGTCACTCCAGCCAGCACCCTCCTGTGTCACTCCAGCCAGCACCCGCCTGTGTCACTCCAGCCAGCTCCCTCCTGTGTCACTCCAGCCAGCAACAGCCTGTGTCACTCCAGCCAGCTCCCTCCTGTGTCACCCCAGCCAGCACCAGCCTGTGTCACTCCAGCCAGCTCCCTCCTGTGTCACTCCAGCAAGCACCCTCCTGTGTCACTCCAGCCAGCTCCCTTATGTGTGACTCCAACCAGCACCCTCCTGTGTCACTCCTGCCAGCTCCCCCTTGTGTCACTCCAGCCAGCTCCCACATGTGTCACTCCAGCCAGCTCCCTCCTGTGTCACTCCAGCCAGCACCCTCCTGTGTTACTCCAGCCAGCTCCCTCCTGTGTCACTCCAGCCAGCACCCTCCTGTGTCACTCCAGTCAGCACCCTCCTGTGTCACTCCAGCCAGCTCCCTCCTGTGTCACTCCAGCCAGCACCCTCCTGTGTCACTCCAGCCAGCACCCTCCTGTGTCACTCCTGCCAGCACCCTCCTGTGTCACTCCAGCCAGCACCCTCCTGTGTCACACCAGCCAGCACCCTCCTGTGTCACTCCTGCCAGCACCCTCCTGTGTCACTCCAGCCAGCACCCTCCTGTGTCACTCCAGCCAGCACCCTCCTGTGTCACTCCAGCCAGCATCCTCCTGTGTCACTCCTGCCAGCACCCGCCTGTGTCACTTCAGACAACACCCTCCTGTGTCACTCCAGCCAGCACCCTCCTGTGTCACTCCAGCCAGCTCCCCTATGTGTCACTCCTGCCAGCACCCTCCTGTGTCACTCCAGCCAGCTCCCTCCTGTGTCACTCCTGCCAACACCCTCCTGTGTCACTCCAGCCAGCTCTTCCATGTGTCACTCCTGCCAGCACCCTCCTGTGTCACTCCAGCCAGCTCCCTCCTGTGTCACTCCAGCCAGCACCCTCCTGTGTTACTCCAGCCAGCTCCCTCCTGTGTCACTCCAGCCAGCACCCTCCTGTGTCACTCCAGTCAGCACACTCCTGTGTTACTCCAGCCAGCTCCCTCCTGTGTCACTCCAGCCAGCACCCTCCTGTGTCACTCCAGCCAGCACCCTCCTGTGTCACTCCTGCCAGCACCCTCCTGTGTCACTCCAGCCAGCACCCTCCTGTGTCACTCCAGCCAGCACCCTCCTGTGTCACTCCAGCCAGCACCCTCCTGTGTCACTCCTGCCAGCACCCTCCTGTGTCACTCCAGCCAGCACCCTCCTGTGTCACTCCAGCCAGCACCCTCCTGTGTCACTCCTGCCAGCACCCGCCTGTGTCACTCCAGACAACACCCTCCTGTGTCACTCCAGCCAGCACCCTCCTGTGTCACTCCAGCCAGCTTCCCTATGTGTCACTCCTGCCAGCACCCTCCTGTGTCACTCCAACCAGCACCCTCCTGTGTCACTCCAGCCAGCTCCCTCCTGTGTCACTCCTGCCAACACCCTCCTGTGTCACTCCAGCCAGCTCTTCCATGTGTCACTCCTGCCAGCACCCTCCTGTGTCACTCCAGCCAGCTCCCTCCTGTGTCACTCCAGCCAGCTCCCTCCTGTGTCACTCCAGCCAGCACCCTCCTGTGTCACTCCAGCCAGCTCCCTCCTGTGTCACTCCAGCCAGCACCCGCCTGTGTCACTCCAGCCAGCTCCCTCCTGTGTCACTCCAGCCAGCACCAGCCTGTGTCACTCCAGCCAGCTCCCTCCTGTGTCACTCCAGCCAGCACCAGCCTGTGTCACTCCAGCCAGCTCCCTCCTGTGTCACTCCAGTCAGCACCCTCCTGTGTCACTCCAGCCAGCTCCCTTATGTGTAACTCCAACCAGCACCCTCCTGTGTCACTCCTGCCAGCTCCCCCTTGTGTCACTCCAGCCAGCTCCCACATGTGTCACTCCAGCCAGCTCCCCTATGTGTCACTCCAGCCAGCACCCTCATGTGTCACTCCAGCCAGCACCCTCCTATGTCACTCCAGCCAGCACCCTCCTGTGTCACTCCTGCCAGCACCCTCCTGTGTCACTCCAGCCAGCACCCTCCTGTGTCACTCCAGCCAGCACCCTCCTGTGTCACTCCAGCCAGCTCCCTTATGTGTAACTCCAACCAGCACCCTCCTGTGTCACTCCAGCCAGCTCCCCCCTGTGTCACTCCAGCCAGCACCCTCCTGTGTCACTCCAGCCAGCACCCTCCTGTGTCACTCCAGCCAGCACCCTCCTGTGTCACTCCAGCCAGCTCCCTTATGTGTGACTCCAACCAGCACCCTCCTGTGTCACTCCTGCCAGCTCCCTTCTGTGTCACTCCAGCCAGCTCCCACATGTGTCACTCCAGTCAGCTCCCCCATGTGTCCCTCCAGCCAGCACCCTCCTGTGTCACTCCTGCCAGCACTCTCCTGTGTCACTCCAGCCAGCACCCTCCTGTGTCACTCCAGCCAGCGCCCCCATGTGTCACTCCAGCCAGCACCCTCCTGTGTCACTCCAGCCAGCTCCCCCATGTGTCACTCCAGCCAGCACCCTCCTGTGTCACTCCTGCCAGCTCTCCTATGTGTCACTCCTGCTTAGTGATGAGCGGGTTCGGTTTCCGAGAAACCGAACCCACCCAAGCTTTACCTTTTTTTACACGGGTCCGAGCAGACTCGGATCCTCCCGCCTTGCTCGGCTAACCCGAGCGCGCCCGAACGTCATCATCCCGCTGTCGGATTCTCGCGAGATTCGGATTCTATATAAGCAGCCGCGCGTCGCCACCATTTTCACACGTGCATTGAGATTGATAGGGAGAGGACGTGGCTGGCTTCCTCTCCGTTTATAATTGTAGAAGAGACAGTTGATTGCTTGTTTTATTACTAATTGTGGGGAGGATTGGGGAGCAGCTGTTAGGACTCGGAGTAGAGTGCAGCGTTTTGCTGATAGTGACCACCAGTTTTTTTTTTATCCGTTCTCTGCCTGAAAAAAACGCTCCATACCATATCTGTGCTCAGTGTGCTGCATGATATATCTGTGCTGAGTGCTCACACTGCTTAATTGTGGGGACTGGGGAGCAGCTATAGCAGGAGTACAGTGCACAGTTTTGCTGACAGTGACCACCAGTATACGTTTGTCTGCCTGAAAAACACTTCTGTGGTGGCTTTTTTTTATACTAGTTTAGCAGTCTGCTGACAGTGTCCACCAGGTCCATTATACTGTATATAGCAGTACGGTAGGCCACTGCTGTACCTACCTCTGTGTCGTCACTCGTCGTCCATAAGTATACTACCATCCATCTACATTGTATACCTGTGGTGGCTTTTTTTTTTATACTATTAGAACTAGTTTAGCAGTCTGCTGACAGTGTCCACCAGGTCCATTATACTGTATATAGCAGTACGGTAGGCCACTGCTGTACCTACCTCTGTGTCGTCAGTCACTCGTCATCCATTAATAATAATAAGTATACTATCCATCCATCTACATTGTATACCTGTGGTGGTTTTTTTTTTATACTAGTAGTACTAGTTTAGCAGTCTGCTGACAGTGTCCACCAGGTCCATTATACTGTATATAGCAGTACGGTAGGCCACTGCTGTACCTACCTCTGTGTCGTCAGTCACTCGTCCATAAGTATACTATCCATCCATCTACATTGTATACCTGTGGTGGCTTTTTTTTATACTAGTAGTACTAGTTTAGCAGTCTGCTGACAGTGTCCACCAGGTCCATTATACTGTATATAGCAGTACGGTAGGCCACTGCTGTACCTACCTCTGTGTCGTCAGTCACTCGTCATCCATTAATAATAATAAGTATACTATCCATCCATCTACATTGTATACCTGTGGTGGCTTTTTTTCTTTAAACTAGTAGTACTAGTTTAGCAGTCTGCTGACAGTGTCCACCAGGTCCATTATACTGTATATAGCAGTACGGTAGGCCACTGCTGTACCTACCTCTGTGTCGTCACTCGTCGTCCATAAGTATACTACCATCCATCTACATTGTATACCTGTGGTGGCTTTTTTTTTATACTAGTAGTACTAGTTTAGCAGTCTGCTGACAGTGTCCACCAGGTCCATTATACTGTATATAGCAGTACGGTAGGCCACTGCTGTACCTACCTCTGTGTCGTCACTCGTCGTCCATAAGTATACTACCATCCATCTACATTGTATACCTGTGGTGGCTTTTTTTTTTATACTAGTAGTACTAGTTTAGCAGTTTGCTGACAGTGTCCACCAGGTCCATTATACTGTATACAGCAGTACGGTAGGCCACTGCTGTACCTACCTGTGTGTCGTCACTCGTCGTCCATAAGTATACTATCCATCCATCTACATTGTATACCTGTGGTGGCTTTTTTTCTTTATACTAGTTTAGCAGTTTGCTGACAGTGTCCACCAGGTCCATTTATTATACTGTATATAGCAGTACGGTAGGCCACTGCTGTACCTACCTCTGTGTCGTCACTCGTCGTCCATAAGTATACTATCCATCCATCTACATTGTATACCTGTGGTGGCTTTTTTTCTTTATACTAGTTTAGCAGTTTGCTGACAGTGTCCACCAGGTCCATTTATTATACTGTATATAGCAGTACGGTAGGCCACTGCTGTACCTACCTCTGTGTCATCACTCGTAGTCCATAAGTATACTACCATCCATCTACATTGTATACCTGTGGTGGCTTTTATTTTTATACTAGTAGTACTAGTTTAGCAGTCTGCTGACAGTGTCCACCAGGTCCATTATACTGTATATAGCAGTACGGTAGGCCACTGCTGTACCTACCTCTGTGTCGTCACTCGTCGTCCATAAGTATACTACCATCCATCTACATTGTATACCTGTGGTGGCTTTTTTTTTTATACTAGTAGTACTAGTTTAGCAGTCTGCTGACAGTGTCCACCAGGTCCATTATACTGTATATAGCAGTACGGTAGGCCACTGCTGTACCTACCTCTGTGTCGTCACTCGTCGTCCATAAGTATACTATCCATCCAGCTACATTGTATACCTGTGATGGCTTTTTTTCTTTATACTAGTTTAGCAGTTTGCTGACAGTGTCCACCAGGTCCATTTATTATACTGTATATAGCAGTATGGTAGGCCACTGCTGTACCTACCTCTGTGTCGTCACTCGTCGTCCATAAGTATACTATCCATCCATCTACATTGTATACCTGTGATGGCTTTTTTTCTTTATACTAGTTTAGCAGTTTGCTGACAGTGTCCACCAGGTCCATTTATTATACTGTATATAGCAGTACGGTAGGCCACTGCTGTACCTACCTCTGTGTCGTCAGTCACTCGTCCATAAGTATACTATCCATCCATCTACATTGTATACCTGTGGTGGCTTTTTTTTATACTAGTAGTACTAGTTTAGCAGTCTGCTGACAGTGTCCACCAGGTCCATTATACTGTATATAGCAGTACGGTAGGCCACTGCTGTACCTACCTCTGTGTCGTCAGTCACTCGTCATCCATTAATAATAATAAGTATACTATCCATCCATCTACATTGTATACCTGTGGTGGCTTTTTTTCTTTAAACTAGTAGTACTAGTTTAGCAGTCTGCTGACAGTGTCCACCAGGTCCATTATACTGTATATAGCAGTACGGTAGGCCACTGCTGTACCTACCTCTGTGTCGTCACTCGTCGTCCATAAGTATACTACCATCCATCTACATTGTATACCTGTGGTGGCTTTTTTTTATACTAGTAGTACTAGTTTAGCAGTCTGCTGACAGTGTCCACCAGGTCCATTATACTGTATATAGCAGTACGGTAGGCCACTGCTGTGCCTACCTCTGTGTCGTCACTCGTCGTCCATAAGTATACTACCATCCATCTACATTGTATACCTGTGGTGGCTTTTTTTTTTATACTAGTAGTACTAGTTTAGCAGTTTGCTGACAGTGTCCACCAGGTCCATTATACTGTATATAGCAGTACGGTAGGCCACTGCTGTACCTACCTGTGTGTCGTCACTCGTCGTCCATAAGTATACTATCCATCCATCTACATTGTATACCTGTGGTGGCTTTTTTTCTTTATACTAGTTTAGCAGTTTGCTGACAGTGTCCACCAGGTCCATTTATTATACTGTATATAGCAGTACGGTAGGCCACTGCTGTACCTACCTCTGTGTCGTCACTCGTCGTCCATAAGTATACTATCCATCCATCTACATTGTATACCTGTGGTGGCTTTTTTTCTTTATACTAGTTTAGCAGTTTGCTGACAGTGTCCACCAGGTCCATTTATTATACTGTATATAGCAGTACGGTAGGCCACTGCTGTACCTACCTCTGTGTCATCACTCGTAGTCCATAAGTATACTACCATCCATCTACATTGTATACCTGTGGTGGCTTTTATTTTTATACTAGTAGTACTAGTTTAGCAGTCTGCTGACAGTGTCCACCAGGTCCATTATACTGTATATAGCAGTACGGTAGGCCACTGCTGTACCTACCTCTGTGTCGTCACTCGTCGTCCATAAGTATACTACCATCCATCTACATTGTATACCTGTGGTGGCTTTTTTTTTTATACTAGTAGTACTAGTTTAGCAGTCTGCTGACAGTGTCCACCAGGTCCATTATACTGTATATAGCAGTACGGTAGGCCACTGCTGTACCTACCTCTGTGTCGTCACTCGTCGTCCATAAGTATACTATCCATCCAGCTACATTGTATACCTGTGATGGCTTTTTTTCTTTATACTAGTTTAGCAGTTTGCTGACAGTGTCCACCAGATCCATTTATTATACTGTATATAGCAGTATGGTAGGCCACTGCTGTACCTACCTCTGTGTCGTCACTCGTCGTCCATAAGTATACTATCCATCCATCTACATTGTATACCTGTGATGGCTTTTTTTCTTTATACTAGTTTAGCAGTTTGCTGACAGTGTCCACCAGGTCCATTTATTATACTGTATATAGCAGTACGGTAGGCCACTGCTGTACCTACCTCTGTGTCGTCACTCGTCGTCCATAAGTATACTATCCATCCATCTACATTGTATACCTGTGGTGCCTTTTAGTTGTGCGCATTAAAATATGGAGAACAAAAATGTGGAGGTTAAAAAAATAGGGAAAGATCAAGATCCACTTCCACCTCGTGCTGAAGCTGCTGCCACTAGTCATGGCCGAGACGATGAAATGCCATCAACGTCGTCTGCCAAGGCCGATGCCCAATGTCATAGTAGAGAGCATGTAAAATCCAAAACACAAAAGATCAGTAAAATGACCCAAAAATCAAAATTAAAAGCGTCTGAGGAGAAGCGTAAACTAGCCAATATGCCATTTACGACACGGAGTGGCAAGGAACGGCTGAGGCCCTGGCCTATGTTCATGGCTAGTGGTTCAGCTTCACATGAGGATGGAAGCACTCATCCTCTCGCTAGAAAAAAGAAAAGACTTAAGCTGGCAAAAGCACAGCAAAGAACTGTGCGTTCTTCTAAATCACAAATCCCCAAGGAGAGTCCAATTGTGTCGGTTGCGATGCCTGACCTTCCCAACACTGGACGGGAAGAGCTTGTGCCTTCCACCATTTGCACGCCCCCTGCAAGTGCTGGAAGGAGCACCCGCAGTCCAGTTCCTGATAGTCAGATTGAAGATGTCACTGTTGAAGTAGACCAGGATGAGGATATGGGTGTTGCTGGCGCTGGGGAGGAAATTGACAAGGAGGATTCTGATGGTGAGGTGGTTTGTTTAAGTCAGGCACCCGGGGAGACGCCTGTTGTCCGTGGGAGGAATATGGCCATTGACATGCCTGGTCAAAATACCCAAAAAATCAGCTCTTCGGTGTGGAATTATTTCAACACAAATGCGGACAACAGGTGTCAAGCCGTGTGTTGCCTTTGTCAAGCTGTAATAAGTAGGGGTAAGGACGTTAACCACCTCGGAACATCCTCCCTTATACGTCACCTGCAGCGCATTCATCATAAGTCAGTGACAAGTTCAAAAACTTTGGGCGACAGCGGAAGCAGTCCACTGACCAGTAAATCCCTTCCTCTTGTAACCAAGCTCCTGCAAACCACACCACCAACTCCCTCAGTGTCAATTTCCTCCTTACCCAGGAAAGCCAATAGTCCTGCAGGCCATGTCACTGGCAAGTCTGACGAGTCCTCTCCTGCCTGGGATTCCTCCGATGCATCCTTGAGTGTAACGCCTACTGCTGCTGGCGCTGCTGTTGTTGCTGCTGGGAGTCGATCGTCATCCCAGAGGGGAAGTCGGAAGACCACTTGTACTACTTCCAGTAAACAATTGACTGTCCAACAGTCCTTTGCGAGGAAGATGAAATATCACAGCAGTCATCCTGCTGCAAAGCGGATAACTGAGGCCTTGGCAGCCTGGGCGGTGAGAAACGTGGTTCCGGTATCCATCGTTAATTCAGAGGCAACTATAGACTTGATTGAGGTACTGTGTCCCCGGTACCAAATACCATCTAGGTTCCATTTCTCTAGGCAGGCGATACCGAAAATGTACACAGACCTCAGAAAAAGACTCACCAGTGTCCTAAAAAATGCAGTTGTACCCAATGTCCACTTAACCACGGACATGTGGACAAGTGGAGCAGGGCAGACTCAGGACTATATGACTGTGACAGCCCACTGGGTAGATGTATGGCCTCCCGCTGCAAGAACAGCAGCGGAGGCACCAGTAGCAGCATCTCGCAAACGCCAAATCGTTCCTAGGCAGGCTACGCTTTGTATCACCGCTTTCCAGAATACGCACACAGCTGAAAACCTCTTACGGCAACTGAGGAAGATCATCGCAGAATGGCTTACCCCAATTGGACTCTCCTGGGGATTTGTGACATCGGACAACGCCAGCAATATTGTGCGTGCATTACATCTGGGCAAATTCCTGCACGTCCCATGTTTTGCACATACCTTGAATTTGGTGGTGCAGAATTATTTAAAAAACGACAGGGGCGTGCAAGAGATGCTGTCGGTGGCCCGAAGAATTGCGGGCCACTTTCGGCATTCAGGCACCGCGTACAGAAGACTGGAGCACCACCAAAAATACCTGAACCTGCCCTGCCATCATCTGAAGCAGGAGGTGGTAACGAGGTGGAATTCAACCCTCTATATGCTTCAGAGGATGGAGGAGCAGCAAAAGGCCATTCAAGCCTATACATCTGGCCACGATATAGGCAAAGGAGGTGGAATGCACCTGTCTCAAGCGCAGTGGAGAATGATTTCAACGTTGTGCAAGGTTCTGCAACCCTTTGAACTTGCCACACGTGAAGTCAGTTCAGACACTGCCAGCCTGAGTCAGGTCATTCCCCTCATCAGGCTTTTGCAGAAGAAGCTGGAGACATTGAAGGAGGAGCTAAAACAGAGCGATTCCGCTAGGCATGTGGGACTTGTGGATGGAGCCCTTCATTCGCTTAACCAGGATTCACGGGTGGTCAATCTGTTGAAATCAGAGCACTACATTTTGGCCACCGTGCTCGATCCTAGATTTAAAACCTACGTTGTATCTCTCTTTCCGGCAGAACAAGTCTGCAGGGGTTCAAAGACCTGCTGGTGAGAAAATTGTCAAGTCAAGCGGAACGTGACCCGTCAACAGCTCCTCCTTCACATTCTCCCGCAACTGGGGGTGCGAGGAAAAGGCTAAGAATTCCGAGCCCACGCGCTGGCGGTGATGCAGGGCAGTCTGGAGCGAGTGCTGACATCTGGTCCGGACTGAAGGACCTGCCAACGATTACTGATATGTCGTCTACTGTCACTGCATATGATTCTCTCACCATTGAAAGAATGGTGGAGGATTATATGAGTGACCGCATCCAAGTAGGCACGTCAGACAGTCCGTACGCATACTGGCAGGAAAAAGAGGCAATTTGGAGGCCCTTGCACAAACTGGCTTTATTCTACCTAAGTTGCCCTCCCTCCAGTGTGTACTCCGAAAGAGTGTTTAGTGCAGCCGCTCACCTTGTCAGCAATCGACGTACGAGGTTACTTCCAGAAAATGTGCAGAAGATGATGTTCATTAAAATGAATTATAATCAATTCCTCCGTGGAGACATTCACCAGCAGCAATTGCCTCCAGAAAGTACACGGGGACCTGAGATGGTGGATTCCAGTGGGGACGAATTAATAATCTGTGAGGAGGGGGATGTACACAGTGAAAGGGGTGATGAATCGGACGATGAGGAGGAGGTGGACATCTTGCCTCTGTAGAGCCAGTTTGTGCAAGGAGAGATTGATTGTTCTTTTTTGGTGGGGGCCCAAACCAACCAGTCATTTCAGTCACAGTCGTGTGGCAGACCCTGTCACTGAAATGATGGGTTCGTTAAAGTGTGCATGTCCTGTTTATACAACATAAGGGTGGGTGGGAGGGCCCAAGGACAATTCCATCTTGCACCTCTTTTTTCTTTCATTTTTCTTTGCATCATGTGCTGTTTGGGGAGTATTTTTTTGAAGGGCCATCCTGCGTGACACTGCAGTGCCACTCCTAGATGGGCCAGGTGTTTGTGTCGGCCACTAGGGTCACTTAGCTTAGTCACACAGCTACCTCATTGCGCCTCTTTTTTTCTTTGCGTCATGTGCTGTTTGGGAAGTATTTTTTTGAAGGGCCATCCTGCGTGACACTGCAGTGCCACTCGTAGATGGGCCAGATGTTTGTGTCGGCCACTTGGGTCGCTTATCTTAGTCACACAGCTACCTCATTGCGCCTCTTTTTTTCTTTGCATCATGTGCTGTTTGGGGAGTATTTTTTTGAAGGGCCATCCTGCGTGACACTGCAGTGCCACTCCTAGATGGGCCAGATGTTTGTGTCGGCCACTTGTGTCGCTTAGCTTAGTCACACAGCTACCTCATTGCGCCTCTTTTTTTCCTTGCGTCATGTGCTGTTTGGGGAGTATTTTTTTGAAGGGCCATCCTGCGTGACACTGCAGTGACACTCCTAGATGAGCCAGATGTTTGTGTCGGCCACTTGGGTCGCTTATCTTAGTCACACAGCTACCTCATTGCGCCTCTTTTTTTCTTTGCATCATGTGCTGTTTGGGGAGTATTTTTTTGAAGGGCCATCCTGCGAGACACTGCAGTGACACTCCTAGATGGGCCAGGTGTTTGTGTCGGCCACTAGGGTCGCTTAGCTTAGTCACACAGCTACCTCATTGCGCCTCTTTTTTTCTTTGCGTCATGTGCTGTTTGGGGAGTATTTTTTTGAAGGGCCATCCTGCGTGACACTGCAGTGACACTCCTAGATGGGCCAGATGTTTGTGTCGGCCACTTGGGTCGCTTATCTTAGTCACACAGCTACCTCATTGCGCCTCTTTTTTTCTTTGCATCATGTGCTGTTTGGGGAGGATTTTTTTGAAGAGCCATCCTGCGTGACACTGCAGTGCCACTCCTAGATGGGCCAGATGTTTGTGTCGGCCACTTGGGTCGCTTATCTTAGTCACACAGCTACCTCATTGCGCCTCTTTTTTTCTTTGCATCATGTGCTGTTTGGGGAGGATTTTTTTGAAGAGCCATCCTGCGTGACACTGCAGTGCCACTCCTAGATGGGCCAGGTGTTTGTGTCGGCCACTTGTGTCGCTTAGCTTAGTCACACAGCTACCTCATTGCGCCTCTTTTTTTCTTTGCATCATGTGCTGTTTGGGGAGTATTTTTTTGAAGGGCCATCCTGCGTGACACTGTAGTGCCACTCCTAGATGGGCCAGGTGTTTGTGTCGGCCACTAGGGTCACTTAGCTTAGTCACACAGCTACCTCATTGCGCCTCTTTTTTTCTTTGCGTCATGTGCTGTTTGGGAAGTGTTTTTTTGAAGGGCCATCCTGCGTGACACTGCAGTGCCACTCGTAGATGGGCCAGATGTTTGTGTCGGCCACTTGGGTCGCTTATCTTACTCACACAGCTACCTCATTGCGCCTCTTTTTTTCTTTGCATCATGTGCTGTTTGGGGAGTATTTTTTTGAAGGGCCATCCTGCGTGACACTGCAGTGCCACTCCTAGATGGGCCAGATGTTTGTGTCGGCCACTTGTGTCGCTTAGCTTAGTCACACAGCTATCTCATTGCGCCTCTTTTTTTCCTTGCGTCATGTGCTGTTTGGGGAGTATTTTTTTGAAGGGCCATCCTGCATGACACTGCAGTGACACTCCTAGATGAGCCAGATGTTTGTGTCGGCCACTTGGGTCGCTTATCTTAGTCACACAGCTACCTCATTGCGCCTCTTTTTTTCTTTGCATCATGTGCTGTTTGGGGAGTATTTTTTTGAAGGGCCATCCTGCGTGACACTGCAGTGACACTCCTAGATGGGCCAGGTGTTTGTGTCGGCCACTAGGGTCGCTTAGCTTAGTCACACAGCTACCTCATTGCGCCTCTTTTTTTCTTTGCGTCATGTGCTGTTTGGGGAGTATTTTTTTGAAGGGCCATCCTGCGTGACACTGCAGTGCCACTCCTAGATGGGCCAGATGTTTGTGTCGGCCACTTGGGTCGCTTATCTTAGTCACACAGCTACCTCATTGCGCCTCTTTTTTTCTTTGCATCATGTGCTGTTTGGGGAGGATTTTTTTGAAGAGCCATCCTGCGTGACACTGCAGTGCCACTCCTAGATGGGCCAGGTGTTTGTGTCGGCCACTTGTGTCGCTTAGCTTAGTCACACAGCGACCTTGGTGCGCCTATTTTTTTTCTTTGCATCATGTGCTGTTTGGGGGGTATTTTTTTTAAGTGCCATCCTGTCTGACACTGCAGTGCCACTCCTAGATGGGCCAGGTGTTTGTGTCAGCCACTTGGGTCGCTTAGCTTAGTCACACAGCTACCTCATTGCACCTCTTTTTTTCTTTGCATCATGTGCTGTTTGGGGACAATTTTTTTGAAGGGCCATCCTGTCTGACACTGCAGTGCCACTCCTAGATGGGCCAGATGTTTGTGTCGGCCACTTGGGTCGCTTATCTTAGTCACACAGCTACCTCATTGCGCCTCTTTTTTTCTTTACATCATGTGCTGTTTGGGGAGTATTTTTTTTGAAGGGCCATCCTGCGTGACACTGCAATGCCACTCCTAGATGGGCCAAATGTTTGTGTCGGCCACTTGGGTCACTTATCTTAGTCACACAGCTACCTCATTGCGCCTCTTTTTTTTTTGCATCATGTGCTGTTTGGGGAGTATTTTTTTGAAGGGCCATCCTGCGTGACACTGCAGTGCCACTACTAGATGGGCCAGATGTTTGTGTCGGCCACTTGGGTCGCTTATCTTAGTCACACAGCTACCTCATTGCGCCTCTTTTTTTCTTTGCATCATGTGCTGTTTGGGGAGTATTTTTTTGAAGGGCCATCCTACGTGACACTGCAGTGCCACTCCTAGATGGGCCAGATGTTTGTGTCGGCCACTTGTGTCGCTTAGCTTAGTCATACAGCTACCTCATTGCGCCTCTTTTTTTCTTTGCATCATGTGCTGTTTGGGGACAATTTTTTTGAAGGGCCATCCTGTCTGACACTGCAGTGCCACTCCTAGATGGGCCAGGTGTTTGTGTCGGCCACTTGGGTCGCTTAGCTTAGCCATTCAGCGACCTCGGTGCAAATTTTAGGACTAAAAATAATATTGTGAGATGTGAGGTGTTCAGAATAGACTGAAAATGAGTGGAAATTATGGTTATTGAGGTTAATAATACTATGGGATCAAAATGACCCCCAAATTCTATGATTTAAGCTGTTTTTTAGGGTTTTTTGAAAAAAACACCCGAATCCAAAACACACCCGAATCAGACAAAAAAATTTCGGTGAGGTTTTGCCAAAACGCGTCCGAACCCAACAACGGCCGCGGAACTGAACCCAAAACCAAAACACAAAACTCGAAAAATTTCCGGTGCACATCACTACTCCTGCTACCACCCTCCTGTGTTACTCCAGCCAGCTCCCCCATGTGTCACTCCAGCCAGCACCCTCCTGTGTCACTCCAGCCAGCACCCTCCTGTGTCACTCCTGCCAGCACCCTCCTGTGTCACTCCAGCCAGCTCCCCCATGTGTCACTCCTGCCAGCTCCCCCATGTGTCACTCCTGCCAGCACCCTCCTGTGTCACTCCTGCCAGCACCCTCCTGTGTCACTCCAGCCAGCTCCCCCATGTGTCACTCCAGCCAGCTCCCCCTTGTGTCACTCCTGCCAGCTCCCCCATGTGTCACTCCAGCCAGCTCCCACGTGTCACTCCTGCCAGCACCCTCCTGTGTCACTCCAGCCAGCACCCTCCTGTGTCACTCCAGCCAGCACCCTCCTGTGTCACTCCAGCCAGCGCCCGCCTGTGTCACTCCAGCCAGCGCCCCCATGTGTCACTCCAGCCAGCACCCTCCTGTGTCACTCCAACCAGCACACTCCTGTGTCACTCCAGCCAGCACCCTCCTGTGTCACTCCAGCCAGCACCCTACTGTGTCACTCCAGCCAGCACCCGCCTGTGTCACTCCAGCCAGCGCCCCCATGTGTCACTCCAGCCAGCACCCTCCTATGTCACTCCAGCCAGCACCCTCCTATGTCACTCCAGCCAGCACCCGCCTGTGTCACTCCAGCCAGCACCCGCCTGTGTCACTCCAGCCAGCTCCCTCCTGTGTCACTCCAGCCAGCACCCTCCTGTGTCACTCCAGCCAGCACCCTCCTGTGTCACTCCAGCCAGCACCCGCCTGTGTCACTCCAGCCAGCGCCACCATGTGTCACTGCAGCCAGCACCCTCCTGTGTCACTCCAGCCAGCACCCTCCTATGTCACTCCAGCCAGCACCCGCCTGTGTCACTCCAGCCAGCACCCGCCTGTGTCACTCCAGCGAGCTCCCTCCTGTGTCACTCCAGCCAGCACCCTCCTGTGTCACTCTAGCCAGCACCCTCCTGTGTCACTCCAACCAGCACCCTCCTGTGTCACTCCAGCTAGCACCCTCCTGTGTCACTCCAGCCAGCACCCTCCTGTGTCACTCCAGCCAGCACCCTCCTGTGTCACTCCAGCCAGCACCCGCCTGTGTCACTCCAGCCAGCACCCGCCTGTGTCACTCCAGCCAGCACCCTCCTATGTCACTCCAGCCAGCACCCTCCTGTGTCACTCCAGCCAGCACCCGCTTGTGTCAGTCCAGCCAGCGCCCCCATGTGTCACTGCAGCCAGCACCCTCCTGTGTCACTCCAGCCAGCACCCTCCTATGTCACTCCAGCCAGCACCCGCCTGTGTCACTCCAGCCAGCACCCACCTGTGTCACTCCAGCCAGCTCCCTCCTGTGTCACTCCAGCCAGCACCCTCCTGTGTCACTCTAGCCAGCACCCTCCTGTGTCACTCCAACCAGCACCCTCCTGTGTCACTCCAGCCAGCACCCTCCTATGTCACTCCAGCCAGCACCCTCCTGTGTCTCTCCAGCCAGCACCCTCCTGTGTCACTCCAGCCAGCTCTCCCATGTGTCACTCCAGCCAGCTCCCTCCTGTGTCACTCCAGCCAGCTCCCTCCTGTGTTACTCCAGCCAGCTCCCCCATGTGTCACTCCAGCCAACACCCTCCTGTGTCACTCCAGCCAGCACCCTCCTGTGTCACTCCAGCCAGCACCCTCCTATGTCACTCCAGCCAGCACCCACCTGTGTCACTCCTGCCAACACCCTCCTGTGTCACTCCAGCCAGCACCCTCCTGTGTCACTCCAGCCAGCACCCTCCTATGTCACTCCAGCCAGCACCCTCCTGTGTCACTCCTGCCAGCACCCGCCTGTGTCACTCCAGCCAGCTCCCTCCTGTGTCACTCCAGCCAGCACCCTCCTGTGTCACTCCAGCCAGCACCCTCCTGTGTCACTCCAGCCAGCACCCTCCTGTGTCACTCCTGCCAGCACCCTCCTGTGTCACTCCAGCCAGCACCCTCCTGTGTCACTCCAGCCAGCTCCCTCCTGTGTCACTCCAGCCAGCACCCTCCTGTGTCACTCCAGCCAGCACCCTCCTGTGTCACTCCTGCCAGCACCCTCCTGTGTCACTCCAGCCAGCACCCTCCTGTGTCACTCCAGCCAGCTCCCACATGTGTCACTCCAGCCAGCACCCTCCTGTGTCACTCCTGCCAGCACCCTCCTGTGTCACTCCAGCCAGCACCCTCCTGTGTCACTCCAGCCAGCTCCCACATGTGTTACTCCAGCCAGCACCCTCCTGTGTCACTCCTGCCAGCACCCTCCTGTGTCACTCCAGCCAGCACCCCCCTGTGTCACTCCAGCCAGCACCCTCCTGTGTCACTCCAGCCAGCACCCTCCTGTGTCACTCCAGCCAGCACCCCCCTGTGTCACTCCTGCTACCACCCTCCTATGTTACTCCTGCCAGCACCCTCCTGTGTCACTCCAGTCAGCTCCCCCATTATGTCTCTCCTACCAGGATCTTTCTGTGTCACTCCAGCCAGCTCCCCCTTGTGTCACTCCAGCCCAGTATCTGGCTCCCTCAGTTTTCAGTCGCTGTAGTGCTGCTGTGTGTCTAGTTGGAGTCACCAGTTTCCAGGATCTGTTGTGGTCAGGTGACTGAGTGTCGGGAGCCACATTTGAATAAAGAAAGAGCCGCAGGTTGGCCACGGCTGACCTAAATCATTACAGCAGGGGATTAAGTCTGACAGCCGTGGCTCAGTTAGTCCTAGTAAAGGGATAGATGTGCATTGCTCCATCTGTACCATCAACTACTGCGGTTGACCCAGGGCTACTGAGAATGAGAATGCAGTCGCGCCAGTGCCATGTTTTTAGGCGCAATCCATTGCCACTGACGTTAGATACACGCCCTAGAAAACAGCCCCAAAACACACCTGCATTTTTCCAACCACTGCCCGCAAACACCATGTTACCTCCCACTAACGGGCACTTCCTGGCAATCGCCAATGTAATCGCACTTTGCTGGGCCTGCAGTCGCATTGCAAACACATTTTGGCCTTTGCGCATGCACAATGCAGTTGCAGCACACAGAGCCGTAACTACGTGTGTGCCAAGGGGGCTTGGCACACAGCGCAGTTGCCCTGGGGGTGCACGGCCAGCGGCATGTAATGAGTCAAATTGACTCATTACATGCCGCCTCTGTGTGCGCCGCGCGCCGCGCTGGAGGACAGAGACCAGCGCCGGAGGCAGCGGACAAGGAGGAGGAGGGAGGGGGAGCAGGGAGCCGCAGCAGCGCTATGTTATTGGTAGTAAGCGCCGCTGCAGCATCCCCCTCTCCTTCCGTATTGGCTGCCCGGCAGCCAATACAGAAGGAGAGGGGGATGCTGCAGCGGCGCTTACTACCAATAACATAGCGCTGCTGCGGCTCCCTGCTCCCCCTCCCTCCTCCTCCTTCTCATCTCACTGCCGCCACCGAGGGAGCAGCACGAGGAGCCTGTCAGCGGGGAGAAAGTAAGTATATTCCCCCCCACCCTCTCTCTCTCTGTCTCTGTCTCTGTCTCTCTCTCTCTCTCTCTATCTCTCTCTCGGACACCGCCTGCCGCAATGTGTAAAAAATGGGACTGGCTGCCGCAATGTGTAAAAAATGGGACTGGCTGCCGCAATGTGTAAAAAATGGGACTGGCTACCGCAATGTGTAAAAAATGGGGATGGCTGCCGCAATGTGTAAAAAATGGGACTGGCTGCCGCAATGTGTAAAAAATGGGGACTGGCTGCCGCAATGTGTAAAAAGGGGGACTGGCTGCCGCAATGTGTATAAAGGGGGACACCGTCTGCCGTAATGTGTAAAAACGGGGACGCTGTCTGCCGCAATGTGTAAAAAGGGGGACTGGCTGCCGCAATGTGTAAAAAGGGTCTATCTGCCGCAATGTGTAAAAAAGGGGACTGGCTGCCGCAATGTGTAAAAAGGGTCTATCTGCCGCAATGTGTAAAAAGGGGGACTGGCTGCCGCAATGTGTAAAAAATGGGGACTGGCTGCCGCAATGTGTAAAAAGGGGGACTGGCTGCCGCAATGTGTATAAAGGGGGACACCGTCTGCCGTAATGTGTAAAAACGGGGACGCTGTCTGCCGCAATGTGTAAAAAGGGGGACTGGCTGCCGCAATGTGTAAAAAGGGTCTATCTGCCGCAATGTGTAAAAAAGGGGACTGGCTGCCGCAATGTGTAAAAAGGGTCTATCTGCCGCAATGTGTAAAAAGGGGGACTGGCTGCCGCAATGTGTAAAAAGGGGGACGCTGTCTGCTGTAATGTATAAAAGGGGCTCTACCTGGTGTAGTAGCGCTACTGTGCAGCGTAATTTGAATAATGTAGACTACTGTGCACCGTAGTATGAATTGCTATTATTTTGTGGCCACGCCCCTTCCCCGTGAAGCCACGCCCCTCGATTTTTTTTTTGTGCGGGGGGCGCCACTGTCGTTTCTTGCACACAGCGCTAAAATGCCTAGTTACGGCACTGGCAGCACATGCAGTCACCCGATAATCGGCACAATGCAGTTGCAGCACATGCACACCCGATAATCGGACAATTTGCGATTTTGCAAAGTTGCAACGGAAGCTGAATAAGGCTCTTAAGGCCCGTACACACTGGCCGATATATCGGCCGTTCTCTTGAACGGCCGATATATCACAGGTCTGTCGGCCGTGTGTACGGCCGATACGTCTGTGAACTCCGTCTTTCACAGACGTATCGCGTCGGCCCCGCAGCACAGCCGACGCTGTGTGCGTACGGCGGTCGGCCGACCGCCCGTACACATGCTGGGGCGGACGGCAGTGATTGACAGCTGAACTGGGCGGGCGTGTGTACACGCCCGCCCAGTTCATGACGTCAGTGCCCGACGGATCGGTCAGTGTGTATGCTCAACACACTGCCCGGTCCGTCAATAGATATATCTGCAGATCAATTGATCTGCAGATATATCTACTAGTGTGTACCCAGCCTAAGATCGATGCCCGGGGCACACTGAACACGTGCAGCTGAAATCCAGACCTAAATATTAATAAATATATGTAGCGAATACCAGTGGCGTAAGTTCGTCACAGTTGCCCGGAGGCAAGATAAATATTGGTGCCCCCCTATTTCCTATTTTAAGATAAATATATGTATGTATGTGTGCGCGCGCGCGTGTGTGTGTGTGTGTGTGTGTGTGTGTGTGTGTGTGTGTGTGTGTGTGTGTGTATATATATGGAGTGTTCTGAAAAAATTTTATATACTGTATTTATACATTTAATTGTCTTTTATTTTAAATCACACATTTCTTAGCAGTCATACCCAGGATTAGAACCCATGACCTGTTACACTAACAGCAGACACTTTACTGATGGAGTTATTTGCTCCTGTACAGGAAGCATGAGAATTCTAACTATATGAAGTTACGTGTAATTGTCAGAGAAGTATCTTCATATAGTTAAAATTCTCATATTTCCTATACAGCTTCATCAGTGAGGTGTCTGCTTCCAGTGTAATAGGTTGTGGTTTCTAATCCTGGGTGTGATACTTGTAAAATGGTAATATTCAGTATAATAAAGAGGGTGTGATCTGTAAGGTGCAGGGACCAATGAGGAAGTCGGCCACTGAAAAGACAGCGACAGCTATCAATTAACTTAATTCAATGGTGTCACAGAATGAGAGGAGAGGTGCCCCCCTTCAGAGCAGGAGCCCGGCGGCAGATGACTCCGTTGCCTCCCAGAGTTCTGCCTCTGGCGAATACTGCTAGTGCATGGATGATAATGTGCCAGATTAATTCAGCAATGCTCTGCAGACAATACACCGTAGTCCTGTGCACTATAATGTAACATTATGTATAATTCAAGTGCACAACCTGGAACCTATTCCCTAGAGGAAAGGGTGGGTTCCCCTTTACCCCTGTGGGAGAATGTGACTATACAGAATGATCTGCTGGTTCCACAGTTATGGGCCCTACACACTGGCAGATAAAACAGAACGATATGAACGTTCTCGAGAACTCGTTCATATCGTTCTGTGTGTAGGCACCAACGATTAACGATGCGCGGTCTCGCGCTCGTTAATCGTTGGTGCCCTGTCGCTTATGCATGCGGGCCAATATGGATGAGATTGTCCATATCAGCGTGCAGTGCTATGGAGCCGGGTGACGGGGGGAGTGAAGAAACTTCACCCCCCCCATCACCTCCCCCCGTGCCGCCGGGTCGCCCGTTGGCCGTATCAGCAGTCAGGCAGCTCGGCGGCGGATCGGTATGTGTGTAGGGCCCATTACTTTCCCAAATAAAAAGAAAGATGAAAATCACAGCAGAAGACAGTAATGCTCATTTCTTGTCTTGCACCGCCACCTAGTGGTACAGCATGGAATAGCACGCAGGTGCATTGTCCGCTATGCCTAACAAAAATGCATCATAAAAGTGTACATGAACCCTCCTATTCTGTCCTCGCTGTTATCGGAGCGATAGGAATGTGTTGCAAAGATGCAGAATCAGTTGCAATTTATTGTCGAAGTCGTGAGTAACTTTGTGGTCGCGTAGAATGGCCGCGGGAACAGAGACGCTGACACCATGTGTTCTGCGTACAGAATCGCAGTCGCCGCCTGAGACACGCCACGAAAATCACTGCATCACACCTGTGTTTTTGCCACCATTCCCCATTACCTCCCGCAAACGCTCCCTGCCTGTCAATCACATTGCGAGTAATCCTCTCTGCGACCGCCGTTGCTAGTGAATCGTCATGTGTGCGCAAAATCACCGTGACACATGCGCAGTCAGACGATAATCGCTCATCTACATAAATATCGGCATTACATACAATCCTGATTCAGGCACATTAGGGTCTATTTACTAAGACTTGGATGGAGATAAAGTGGAAGGAGATAAAGTACCTGCCAATCAGCTCCTAACTGTCATGTTACAGGCGGAGTTGGAAAAATGACAGGTAGGAGCTGGTTGGCTGGTACTTTATCTCTCTCCAAGGGCCTAACTCAGACCTGATCGCTCCTCTGGGAATATGCAGAGGTTTGAGATTGAATAATCTCCGCACAGTGCCAGATACACATTGCCCCTCAGTGCCAGATACACATTGCCCCTCAGTGCCAGATACACATTGCCCCTCAGTGCCAGATACACATTCCCTCTCAGTGCCAGATACACATTACCCCACAGTGCCAGATACACATTGCCCCTCAGTGCCAGATACACATTACCCCACAGTGCCAGATACACATTGCCCCTCAGTGCCAGATACACATTGCCCCACAGTGCCAGATACACATTACCCCACAGTGCCAGATACACATTGCCCCACAGTGCCAGATACACATTGCCCCACAGTGCCAGATACACATTGCCCCACAGTGCCAGATACACATTGCCCCTCAGTGCCAGATACACATTGCCCCACTGTGCCAGATACACATTGCCCCACAGTGCCAGATACACATTGCCCCACAGTGCCAGATACACATTGCCCCACAGTGCCAGATACACATTGCCCCACAGTGCTAGATACACATTGCCCCACAGTGCCAGATACACATTGCCCCTCAGTGCCAGATACACATTGCCCCTCAGTGCCAGATACACATTCCCTCTCAGTGCCAGATACACATTGCCCCTCAGTGCCAGATACACATTGCCCCACAGTGCCAGATACACATTGCCCCTCAGTGCCAGATACACATTGCCCCACAGTGCCAGATACACATTGCCCCACAGTGCCAGATACACATTGCCCCTCAGTGCCAGATACACATTGCCCCACAGTGCCAGATACACATTGCCCCTCAGTGCCAGATACACATTGCCCCTCAGTGCCAGATACACATTCCCTCTCAGTGCCAGATACACATTGCCCCTCAGTGCCAGATACACATTGCCCCACAGTGCCAGATACACATTGCCCCTCAGTGCCAGATACACATTGCCCCACAGTGCCAGATACACATTGCCCCTCAGTGCCAGATACACATTGCCCCACAGTGCCAGATACACATTGCCCCACAGTGCCAGATACACATTGCCCCTCAGTGCCAGATACACATTGCCCCACAGTGCCAGATACACATTGCCCCTCAGTGCCAGATACACATTGCCCCTCAGTGCCAGATACACATTCCCTCTCAGTGCCAGATACACATTGCCCCTCAGTGCCAGATACACATTGCCCCACAGTGCCAGATACACATTGCCCCTCAGTGCCAGATACACATTGCCCCTCAGTGCGAGATACACATTCCCTCTCAGTGCCAGATACACATTGCCCCTCAGTGCCAGATACACATTACCCCACAGTGCCAGATACACATTGCCCCACAGTGCCAGATACACATTGCCCCACAGTGCCAGATACACATTGCCCCACAGTGCCAGATACACATTGCCCCACAGTGCCAGATACACATTGCCCCTCAGTGCCAGATACACATTGCCCCACTGTGCCAGATACACATTGCCCCACAGTGCCAGATACACATTGCCCCACAGTGCCAGATACACATTGCCCCACAGTGCCAGATACACATTGCCCCACAGTGCCAGATACACATTGCCCCACAGTGCCAGATACACATTGCCCCACAGTGCCAGATACACATTGCCCCACAGTGCCAGATACACATTGCCCCTCAGTGCCAGATACACATTGCCCCTCAGTGCCAGATATACATTGCCCCTCAGTGCCAGATACACATTGCCCCTCAGTGCCAGATACACATTGCCCCTCAGTGCCAGATACACATTGCCCCTCAGTGCCAGATATACATTGCCCCTCAGTGCCAGATACACATTGCCCTTCAGTGCCAGATACACATTGCCCCTCAGTGCCAGATACACATTGCCCCTCAGTGCCAGATATACATTGCCCCTCAGTGCCAGATACACATTGCCCCTCAGTGCCAGATACACATTGCCCCTCAGGGCCAGATATACATTGCCCCTCAGTGCCAGATACACGTTGCCCCACAGTGCCAGATACACATTGCCCCACAGTGCCAGATACACATTGCCCCTCAGTGCCAGATACACATTGCCTCACAGTGCCAGATACACATTGCCCCTCAGTGCCAGATACACATTGCCCCTCAGTGCCAGATACACATTGCCCCTCAGTGCCAGATACACATTGCCCCTCAGTGCCAGATACACATTGCCCCTCAGTGCCAGATACACATTGCCCCTCAGTGCCAGATACACATTGCCCCTCAGTGCCAGATACACATTGCCCCTCAGTGCCAGATATACATTGCCCCTCAGTGCCAGATACACATTGCCCCTCAGTGCCAGATATACATTACCCCACTGTGCCAGATATACATTGCCCCTCAGTGCCAGATACACATTGCCCCTCAGTGCCAGATACACATTGCCCCTCAGTGCCAGATACACATTGCCCCTCAGTGCCAGATACACATTACCCCACTGTGCCAGATACACATTGCCCCTCAGTGCCAGATACACATTGCCCCTCAGTGCCAGATACACATTACCCCACTGTGCCAGATACACATTGCCCCTCAGTGCCAGATATACATTGCCCCTCAGTGCCAGATACACATTGCCCCTCAGTGCCAGATACACATTGCCCCTCAGTGCCAGATACACATTGCCCCTCAGTGCCAGATACACATTGCCCCTCAGTGCCAGATATACATTGCCCCTCAGTGCCAGATACACATTGCCCCTCAGTGCCAGATATACATTGCCCCTCAGTGCCAGATACACATTGCCCCTCAGGTCCAGATACACATTGCCCCACAGTGCCAGATACACATTGCCCCACAGTGCCAGATACACATTACCCCACTGTGCCAGATACACATTGCCTCACTGTGCCAGATACACATTGCCTCACTGTGCCAGATACACATTGCCCCTCAGTGCCAGATACACATTGCCCCTCAGTGCCAGATACACATTACCCCACTGTGCCAGATACACATTGCCCCTCAGTGCCAGATACACATTGCCCCTCAGTGCCAGATACACATTACCCCACTGTGCCAGATACACATTGCCCCTCAGTGCCAGATATACATTGCCCCTCAGTGCCAGATACACATTGCCCCTCAGTGCCAGATACACATTGCCCCTCAGTGCCAGATACACATTGCCCCTCAGTGCCAGATATACATTGCCCCTCAGTGCCAGATACACATTGCCCCTCAGTGCCAGATACACATTGCCCCTCAGTGCCAGATACACATTGCCTCACTGTGCCAGATACACATTGCCTCACTGTGCCAGATACACATTGCCCCTCAGTGCCAGATACACATTGACCCACTGTGCCAGATACACATTGCCCCTCAGTGCCAGATATACATTGCCCCTCAGTGCCAGATACACATTGCCCCTCAGTGCCAGATACACATTGCCCCTCAGTGCCAGATACACATTGCCCCTCAGTGCCAGATATACATTGCCCCTCAGTGCCAGATACACATTGCCCCTCAGGTCCAGATACACATTGCCCCACAGTGCCAGATACACATTGCCCCTCAGTGCCAGATACACATTGCCCCTCAGTGCCAGATACACATTGCCTCACTGTGCCAGATACACATTGCCTCACTGTGCCAGATACACATTGCCCCTCAGTGCCAGATACACATTGACCCACTGTGCCAGATACACATTGCCCCACAGTGTCAGATACATATTGCCCCACAGTGCCAGATACACATTGCCCCACAGTGCCAGATACACATTGCCCCACAGTGCCAGATACACATTGCCCCTCAGTGCCAGATATACATTGCCCCACTGTGCCAGATACACATTGCCTCACTGTGCCAGATACATATTGCCCCACTGTGCCAGATACACATTGCCCCACAGTGCCAGATACACATTGCCCTTCAGTGCCAGATACACATTGCCTCACAGTGCCAGATACACATTGCCCCTCAGTGCCAGATACACATTACCCCACTGTGCCAGATACACATTGCCTCACAGTGCCAGATACACATTGCCCCTCAGTGCCAGATATACATTACCCCACTGTGCCAGATACACATTGCCCCACAGTGCCAGATACACATTGCCCCACAGTGCCAGATACACATTGCCCCTCAGTGCCAGATATACATTGCCCCACTGTGCCAGATACACATTTTCCCACAGTGCCAGATACACATTGCCTAACAGTGCCAGATACACATTGCCCCTCAGTGCCAGATACACATTGCCCCACAGTGCCAGATACACATTGCCCCTCAGTGCCAGATACACAAATGCCCCCACAGTGCCAGATATACATTGCCCCTCAGTGCCAGATATACATTGCCCCTCAGTGGCAGATACACATTGCCCCACAGTGCCAGATACACATTGCCGCTCAGTGCCAGATACACAAATGTCCCCACAGTGCCAGATATACATTGCCCCTCAGTGCCAGATATACATTGCCACACAGTGCCAGATACACATTGTCCCTCAGTGCCAGATACACATTGCCCCTCAGTGCCAGATACACATTGCCTCACTGTGCCAGATACACATTGCGCCTCAGTGCCAGATACACATTGACCCACTGTGCCAGATACACATTGCCCCACAGTGTCAGATACATATTGCCCCACAGTGCCAGATACACATTGCCTCACAGTGCCAGATACACATTGCCCCTCAGTGCCAGATACACATTGCCCCTCAGTGCCAGATATACATTGCCCCTCAGTGCCAGATACACATTGCCCTTCAGTGCCAGATACACATTGCCCCTCAGTGCCAGATACACATTGCCCCTCAGTGCCAGATATACATTGCCCCTCAGTGCCAGATACACATTGCCCCTCAGTGCCAGATACACATTGCCCCTCAGGGCCAGATATACATTGCCCCTCAGTGCCAGATACACGTTGCCCCACAGTGCCAGATACACATTGCCCCACAGTGCCAGATACACATTGCCCCTCAGTGCCAGATACACATTGCCTCACAGTGCCAGATACACATTGCCCCTCAGTGCCAGATACACATTGCCCCTCAGTGCCAGATACACATTGCCCCACAGTGCCAGATACACATTGCCCCTCAGTGCCAGATACACATTGCCCCTCAGTGCCAGATACACATTGCCCCTCAGTGCCAGATACACATTGCCCCTCAGTGCCAGATACACATTGCCCCTCAGTGCCAGATATACATTGCCCCTCAGTGCCAGATACACATTGCCCCTCAGTGCCAGATATACATTACCCCACTGTGCCAGATACACATTGCCCCTCAGTGCCAGATACACATTGCCCCTCAGTGCCAGATACACATTGCCCCTCAGTGCCAGATACACATTACCCCACTGTGCCAGATACACATTGCCCCTCAGTGCCAGATACACATTGCCCCTCAGTGCCAGATACACATTACCCCACTGTGCCAGATACACATTGCCCCTCAGTGCCAGATATACATTGCCCCTCAGTGCCAGATACACATTGCCCCTCAGTGCCAGATACACATTGCCCCACTGTGCCAGATACACATTGCCCCTCAGTGCCAGATACACATTGCCCCTCAGTGCCAGATACACATTACCCCACTGTGCCAGATACACATTGCCCCTCAGTGCCAGATACACATTGCCCCTCAGTGCCAGATACACATTACCCCACTGTGCCAGATACACATTGCCCCACTGTGCCAGATACACATTTTCCCACAGTGCCAGATACACATTGCCTAACAGTGCCAGATACACATTGCCCCTCAGTGCCAGATACACATTGCCCCACAGTGCCAGATACACATTGCCCCTCAGTGCCAGATACACAAATGCCCCCACAGTGCCAGATATACATTGCCCCTCAGTGCCAGATATACATTGCCCCTCAGTGGCAGATACACATTGCCCCACAGTGCCAGATACACATTGCCGCTCAGTGCCAGATACACAAATGTCCCCACAGTGCCAGATATACATTGCCCCTCAGTGCCAGATATACATTGCCACACAGTGCCAGATACACATTGTCCCTCAGTGCCAGATACACATTGCCCCTCAGTGCCAGATACACATTGCCTCACTGTGCCAGATACACATTGCGCCTCAGTGCCAGATACACATTGACCCACTGTGCCAGATACACATTGCCCCACAGTGTCAGATACATATTGCCCCACAGTGCCAGATACACATTGCCTCACAGTGCCAGATACACATTGCCCCTCAGTGCCAGATATACATTGCCTCACTGTGCCAGATACACATTGCCTCACTGTGCCAGATACATATTGCCCCACTGTGCCAGATACACATTGCCCCACAGTGCCAGATACACATTACCCCACTGTGCCAGATACACATTGCCTCACAGTGCCAGATACACATTGCCCCTCAATGCCAGATATACATTACCCCACTGTGCCAGATACACATTGCCCCACAGTGCCAGATACACATTGCCCCACAGTGCCAGATACACATTGCCTCACAGTGCCAGATACACATTGCCCCTCAGTGCCAGATACACATTACCCCACTGTGCCAGATACACATTGCCTCACAGTGCCAGATACACATTGCCCCTCAGTGCCAGATATACATTACCCCACTGTGCCAGATACACATTGCCCCACAGTGCCAGATATACATTGCCCCTCAGTGCCAGATACACATTGCCCCTCAGTGCCAGATACACATTGCCCCTCATTGCCAGATACACATTGCCCCTCAGTGCCAGATACACATTGCCCCACAGTGCCAGATACACATTGCCCCACAGTGCCAGATACACATTGCCCCTCATTGCCAGATACACATTGCCCCTCAGTGCCAGATACACATTGCCCCTCAGTGCCAGATACACATTGCCCCTCAGTGCCAGATATACATTACCCCACTGTGCCAGATATACATTGCCCCTCAGTGCCAGATACACATTGCCCCTCAGTGCCAGATACACATTGCCCCACAGTGCCAGATACACATTGCCCCACAGTGCCAGATACACATTGCCCCTCAGTGCCAGATATACATTGCCCCACTGTGCCAGATACACATTGCCTCACTGTGCCAGATACATATTGCCCCACTGTGCCAGATACACATTGCCCCACAGTGCCAGATACACATTGCCCCTCAGTGCCAGATACACATTGCCTCACAGTGCCAGATACACATTGCCCCTCAGTGCCAGATACACATTACCCCACTGTGCCAGATACACATTGCCTCACAGTGCCAGATACACATTGCCCCTCAGTGCCAGATATACATTACCCCACTGTGCCAGATACACATTGCCCCACAGTGCCAGATACACATTGCCCCACAGTGCCAGATACACATTGCCCCTCAGTGCCAGATATACATTGCCCCACTGTGCCAGATACACATTTTCCCACAGTGCCAGATACACATTGCCTCACAGTGCCAGATACACATTGCCCCTCAGTGCCAGATACACATTGCCCCACAGTGCCAGATACACATTGCCCCTCAGTGCCAGATACACAAATGCCCCCACAGTGCCAGATATACATTGCCCCTCAGTGCCAGATATACATTGCCCCTCAGTGGCAGATACACATTGCCCCACAGTGCCAGATACACATTGCCGCTCAGTGCCAGATACACAAATGTCCCCACAGTGCCAGATATACATTGCCCCTCAGTGCCAGATATACATTGCCACACAGTGCCAGATACACATTGTCCCTCAGTGCCAGATACACATTGCCCCTCAGTGCCAGATACACATTGCCTCACTGTGCCAGATACACATTGCGCATCAGTGCCAGATACACATTGACCCACTGTGCCAGATACACATTGCCCCACAGTGTCAGATACATATTGCCCCACAGTGCCAGATACACATTGCCTCACAGTGCCAGATACACATTGCCCCTCAGTGCCAGATATACATTGCCCCACTGTGCCAGATACACATTGCCTCACTGTGCCAGATACATATTGCCCCACTGTGCCAGATACACATTGCCCCACAGTGCCAGATACACATTGCCCCTCAGTGCCAGATACACATTGCCTCACAGTGCCAGATACACATTGCCCCTCAGTGCCAGATACACATTACCCCACTGTGCCAGATACACATTGCCTCACAGTGCCAGATACACATTGCCCCTCAATGCCAGATATACATTACCCCACTGTGCCAGATACACATTGCCCCACAGTGCCAGATACACATTGCCCCACAGTGCCAGATACACATTGCCTCACAGTGCCAGATACACATTGCCCCTCAGTGCCAGATACACATTACCCCACTGTGCCAGATACACATTGCCTCACAGTGCCAGATACACATTGCCCCTCAGTGCCAGATATACATTACCCCACTGTGCCAGATACACATTGCCCCACAGTGCCAGATATACATTGCCCCTCAGTGCCAGATACACATTGCCCCTCAGTGCCAGATACACATTGCCCCTCAGTGCCAGATACACATTGCCCCTCAGTGCCAGATATACATTGCCCCTCAGTGCCAGATATACATTGCCCCTCAGTGCCAGATACACATTGCCCCTCAGTGCCAGATATACATTGCCCCTCAGTGCCAGATACACATTGCCCCTCAGGTCCAGATACACATTGCCCCACAGTGCCAGATACACATTGCCCCACAGTGCCAGATACACATTGCCCCTCAGTGCCAGATACACATTGCCTCACTGTGCCAGATACACATTGCCTCACTGTGCCAGATACACATTGCCCCTCAGTGCCAGATACACATTGACCCACTGTGCCAGATACACATTGCCCCACAGTGTCAGATACATATTGCCCCACAGTGCCAGATACACATTGCCCCACAGTGCCAGATACACATTGCCCCACAGTGCCAGATACACATTGCCCCTCAGTGCCAGATATACATTGCCCCACTGTGCCAGATACACATTGCCTCACTGTGCCAGATACATATTGCCCCACTGTGCCAGATACACATTGCCCCACAGTGCCAGATACACATTGCCCCTCAGTGCCAGATACACATTGCCACACAGTGCCAGATATACATTGCCACACAGTGCCAGATACACATTGTCCCTCAGTGCCAGATACACATTGCCCCTCAGTGCCAGATACACATTGCCTCACTGTGCCAGATACACATTGCGCCTCAGTGCCAGATACACATTGACCCACTGTGCCAGATACACATTGCCCCACAGTGTCAGATACATATTGCCCCACAGTGCCAGATACACATTGCCTCACAGTGCCAGATACACATTGCCCCTCAGTGCCAGATATACATTGCCCCACTGTGCCAGATACACATTGCCTCACTGTGCCAGATACATATTGCCCCACTGTGCCAGATACACATTGCCCCACAGTGCCAGATACACATTGCCCCTCAGTGCCAGATACACATTGCCTCACAGTGCCAGATACACATTGCCCCTCAGTGCCAGATACACATTACCCCACTGTGCCAGATACACATTGCCTCACAGTGCCAGATACACATTGCCCCTCAATGCCAGATATACATTACCCCACTGTGCCAGATACACATTGCCCCACAGTGCCAGATACACATTGCCCCACAGTGCCAGATACACATTGCCCCTCAGTGCCAGATATACATTGCCCCACTGTGCCAGATACACATTTTCCCACAGTGCCAGATACACATTGCCTCACAGTGCCAGATACACATTGCCCCTCAGTGCCAGATACACATTGCCCCACAGTGCCAGATACACATTGCCCCTTAGTGCCAGATACACAAATGCCCCCACAGTGCCAGATATACATTGCCCCTCAGTGCCAGATATACATTGCCCCTCAGTGCCAGATATACATTGCCCCTCAGTGGCAGATACACATTGCCCCACAGTGCCAGATACACATTGCCGCTCAGTGCCAGATACACAAATGTCCCCACAGTGCCAGATATACATTGCCCCTCAGTGCCAGATATACATTGCCACACAGTGCCAGATACACATTGTCCCTCAGTGCCAGATACACAAATGCCCCCACAGTGCCAGATATACATTGCCACACAGTGCCAGATACACATTGCCCCTCAGTGCCAGATACACAAATGCCCCCACTGTGCCAGATATACATTGCCTCACAGTACCAGATATACATTGCCCCACAGTGCCAGATACACATTGCCCCACAGTGCCAGATATACATTGCCCCACAGTGCCAGATACAGAAATGCCCACAGAGTGCCAGATACACATTGCCCCACTGTGCCAGATACACATTGCCCCACAGTGCCAGAAATACATTGCCTCACTGTGCCAGATACACATTGCCCCACAGTGCCAGATACACATTGCCCCACTGTGCCAGATACACATTGCCCCACAGTGCCAGATACACATTACCCCTCAGTGCCAGATATACATTGCTCCACTGTGCCAGATACACATTACCCCACTGTGCCAGATACACATTGCCCCACAGTGCCAGATATACATTGCCCCACAGTGCCAGATACACATTACCCCTCAGTGCCAGATATACATTGCCCCACTGTGCCAGATACACATTGCCCCACAGTGCCAGATACACATTGCCCCACAGTGCCAGATACACATTGCCCCACTGTGCCAGATACACTCTGCCCCACAGTGCCAGATACACATTACCCCTCAGTGTCAGATATACATTACCCCACTGTGCCAGATACACATTGCCCCACAGTGCCAGATACACATTGCCCTTCAGTGCCAGATATACATTACCCCACTGTGCCAGATACACATTGCCCCACAGTGCCAGATACACATTGCCCCTCAGTGCCAGATACACATTGCCCCGCAGTGCCAGATATGTGCCCAGTGCCAGATACACATGTCCCCACAGTGCCAGATATGCCCCCAGTGCCAGATACACATGTCCCCGCAATGCCAGATATGTCCCCAGTGCCAGATACACATGTCCCCGCAGTGCCAGTTACACATGTCCCATCTCCCCCCTTCCCCTGCTGTTTAACGTGCTGCTGCTTCCTGTGTGTGAGGGGAGGAGAGTGCAGCGCGCGCCTCTCCTGCCCCTCAGTGTCTACCATCAATTAGGCGCCGATCTGTGATCACGGGCTGGCGTCAAATTGAAGGCAGCAGCGGCGCGGTGAGCAGCAGCAGGGGAGAGAGGGAGCGGCAGCCCGGCGGCGTGGGTACGGGGTGCCCACGGCTACATTCTTAAGGGTACGCCATACCCACCCGTACCCGCACACTTGCAGTGCTGGTAACATCTTCCCCCAATATAGTATAAACCCCCTTTATACTAGGGGGAGGGTGCTGCCTATTTTGTGAGTCCCGGGCCCAGGAATTTCTGATGGCAGCCCTGCCGCCCATAGTCAAGAGAACATGCATTGCTACTTCTGCATGAGGTTTATTACGCATACCCTCCAACAATGGGGGTCATTCAGAGTTGATCGCTCGCTGCCATTTTTTGCTGCGCAGCGATCAGCTCCAAACTCGGCAAAACTGTGCATGCATATGCACCGCAATGCACAGGTGCGTCGTACGGGTACAAAGAGGATCGGTGCTGTGCAATGGATTTAACGAAGAATCCATTCGCACAGCCGATCGCAAGGAGATTGACAGGAAGAGAGTGTTTGTGGGTGTCAACTGACCGTTTTCAGGGAGTGTTTGGAAAAACGCGGGCGTGTCCAAGCGTTTGCAGGGCGGGTGTCTGACGTCAATTCCGGGACCAGACAGGCTGAAGTCATCGCAGCGGCTGAGTAAGTTCTGGCCAACTCAGAAACTGCACAAAATGTTTTTGCAGAGCTCGGCTGCACAGGCGTTCGCACACTTGCAAAGCAAAAATACACTCCCCCGTGGGTGGCGACTGTGCGTTTGCACGGCTGCTAAAAGTAGCTAGCGAGTGATCAACTCGGAATGAGGGCCATTTTACACATAAAATTCTGTACAAATCCGAAAAAGGGGCGTGGACACGGGTAAAGGGCCTTTAAATTGGGAATTTGGAGAGCCAAAAATCGGTACAGACCATAAAAAAAGGTACAGCTGGAGGGTATGATTCCGTAGATTCTCAAATAATACTGGACATGTGGCATGTGTAATGATGACTGGACATAGAGCCTAATTCATGCCTGATCGCAAGAGCAAACTTTTTCTCTAATGGGCAAAACCATGTGCACTGCAGGTAGGGTAGATGTAACATGTGCAGAGAGAGTTAAGGGCCCCATACACTAGAACAATTATGCCCGATTTCAGCCCAATTCGGCCATTCGGCCCGATATATTGGGTGAAATCGGGCATTTTGGCTGTGTATCCGATCCGATCCGATGCGCGACCCCGTGAACATCGGATCCTCCAGATTGAATGTGCTGCACATTCAATCTCGTCCGACCCCGCAGGCGTGGCTGGGATCGGCCAGGATCGCCCAAGATACATCGTAAGCAAAAGGACAGCATACGATGTATCCTGGGCGATCCTGCCGCCCGGCTTCCGGGGTGATCACCAGCGACAAGTCACATGGACATGTCGCAGTAGTATATGGGGCCCTTTAGATTTGGGTGGGGTGTGTTCAAACTGAAATCTAAATTGCAGAGTAAGAATAAAGCAGCCAGTATTTACCCTGCACAGAAATAATATAACCCACCCACATCTAACTCTCTCTGCACATGTTACATCTGCCCCACCTGCACTGCACATGGTTTTGCCCATTAGAGAAAGAGTTTGCTTTTGCAATCAGGTCTGAATTAGGCCCATAGAGGGAAATTTGCCATGCACTAGAGAGAGATAAAGTGGAGTAGTTGCCCAAAGCAACCAGCTTCTGTCATAAATGTAAGAGGTGCGGCTGCGGTGTGGTGGTGCCTGCTGCCGTGCAGGTGTAGACTCGGTACTCACCAGGCGCCGCTCTCTCTCACCTTCAGGTACCGGAACCTTCAACGGACCTGGCAATCTTCAATCGGATCCGGACATGGCGATTCCCTCTCGGAGCTGACCGACGACCGAGCTGAGGAGAGAATAGGTTACCTCAAGGGGGGTATCAACCCTTCTTCCACTGGAAAAGGGGATACCCCAGGGGTGACGGCGACCTTCACCGGTTGGGTGAAAGGTCATCACTGGCACAAAGCCTCAGCCACCCAGATTTCACACACTCGCACTCTCGCACGTAGTGTGATGAAAAGGATTCTCACGTCCGTGAGCAATCCCGACTCCGGCGCTCGGGGACAGACAAGGGACAAACGTACACAGATGCTACTCACCGTCACAAGTCTTGCACTCCGATCTTCTCCACTTACAGGTCCCTGTAAGGAGGCAAAGAGAAACAGCCGTGCAGGGCCAAGAACTACCCTAGTGTGCGTCCGCTACACTAGCTACATAAACAGAACCCTCAAACTAGCTCGTGTGGGTGGTACAACACAACTATGCACAACTTAAACAACGCATACACTTTGCCCTGCACGGTAACAACATACATCACAATATCGGAATACAAGATCACACGGTGCTGTCCCTTTAAATCCCTCCCACTGGAAAGGGGGTTGGTGCCGCACGGCCTACCCACCTCCTGTACCTTCCCATATGTGGGCCTCAGGCCTGCCTACCTAAATACCTCAGGGTGGCCTTGGCCTAGCGCCCAGTGCCACCTTTATTCACCTCGGGGGTCTTATTCACTGGGCCTAGCGCCTCCCTAGCTGCACACAGGCCGGAGGCCTGACTTCACCCACGGGCCTAGCGCCCGCCTAACTTGTTGCCCGTTGGGTGACCTGGGCCTAGTACCCAGCGTCACCATAGTATCCCTAGCGGCTGCCAACTGCACTAGGGCCTAATGCCCTCTAATGTCCCCCAGGCCTATTGCCTGCGTTTGCCCCGGGCCTAATGCCCGCCTACTGTGCCGCATTCTGGTGGCTTGGGCCTAATGCCCAAACCACCTAATCCAATGACGACCCCCAACCTCCTATGCCCGAATTGTGCCCTCGGGCCTAATGCCCGTCCCTGGTGGTCGAGGGAGGAAAAGGGGAGGGGGAAGGTTAGCCTCACTGAGGCCTCACCTAATCCGGGGGTCTCCGGCACCCTCTTCTGCCGCTGACCCGTCCTGGCCAGCGGCGCCTCCGTCTCTTCTCCGCGTCCAGCCGCCGCTGGACATCTTCTTCAAGGGGCCTGGCGTCTTCTGGCCTCTTCCGCGGCCTCAGGACCTCTTCACCGCTCTTCGGCGCGGCCTCCCGTCGTCTCCTCCTCGCGGCGTCTCCTCTCTTCGCGCTCCCGCGCGCGGTCTTCAGTTCAGGCTCCCGCCCGGCGTCTGACGTCAGACAGCGGGGGCGGGGCCTATGACGCGACGAGCGCCGATTGGCTCGCCGCTCCCCTCTCCGATTGGCTGCCACTCCGGGAGCCGCGATTGGCTCCCGGAGGGCGCCAACATTCAAATGCCCCCGCAGCCTCTGGTCCGGTGCAGGGAAAAGGGTAATCCCTGCACCGGACACCCGCCGCCGCCACGCACCCAGCGCTGGGGACAGACAAGCTGCCCCAGCGCTGTCCCCAACCAGTGACAGCACCACTGATGTGCCCACAGGGCACATCTCTACAATTTCTGTGCTAGATAAAACCATACCTCCCAACTGTCCCGATGTCCCTCCCGCGGGTCACAGTGTCCTGCAGGCGCGGGGGAAGGGGGGAGATAGTGTTCACTGCTGCTCTGCTTTGCCAAGCAGCCGTTGATCACACTGAATAGATGCCGTGCGCATCAGCACAAGGAGGGGCAGCTCATGGAGCGCTGGACACGTCCCCAAAATGACGAAAACGGGGGTAGCGGCAATAGGCCATGCCCCCTTACCACGAGACTCCACCCCTCTACCAGAAGCTCCACCCACTTCTTTGACGCTGTCGGCGCGGCATGTCCCGATTCCCAAGGGGCAGAAGTTGGGAGTTATGGATAAAACTTCTCCACCTTATCTCTCTCCAAAGCTTGAAACATCTCCCCCATAATCCCCCCCCCCCCCTCTCCAACTGTCCTTATTCACAGCCTGCAAAAGGGGCTGAGTTTCTTCAAAAAGTGGATGTTTCTGGGCAGATGGGGCAGGTGACAGAGAATGTTACTGACGTATAGTTCCTGCAATATCAATGTATAGCAGTGGTGCCAGTAACAGCCATCCTGCCGGTGAAGGGAAGCAACGGGTTAACCCCGTACTCCTGCAGTTAGTCTCGCTGCGGCATTCCCTGGCTGAGCACACAATGCCGCCTGTGTGTGTGAGAGACGCTGGGGAAGGTGAGCCTGGAACAGGAGCTGTATGTGTGTGTACAGGCTGTAAGGGGGTGGGGAAACAATAGACGAGGTGGCCGAGTGGTTAAGGCGATGGACTGCTAATCAATTGTGCTCTGCACGCGTGGGTTCGAATCCCATCCTCGTCGGATGGATAGTTTTTCCCACCTTAGCTAAAAAATCTATTAAAATAAATTGCCTGAAAAAAATTATGAAATTAATGATACGACGTAGAATCTATACATTTAGATTTCATTTAGATTTAAATCTAATCTTACATTATATATATACTGTATATGTGTGCGTATATATATATATATGTACTGTGTGCGTGTGTGTGTGAGTGTGTGTGTGTGTGTGTGTGTGTGTGTGTGTGTATATATATATATATATATATATATATATAAAATATAAAAGAAGACTTGTGGGTTGTGTCTTTTTTTTTTTTTACTGAGTATGAACTATGGAGACGGAAACAAAAATTCTGAATTTTTGTTTGTGTGTCTGTTCATTTCGGCATCATGCAAAACTACTGGATGAAACTGAGGTATGTATGATCTCGATGTGACATCTGGGAGAGGCTCCTCAAGTCCAAAATATCTATATGTATATAAATATAGAAAGCCCGCGTTCCGATCATGCTTCTGCGGAACTTCACTCTGCCCAAGTTATGCAACGGAACCCGACTTAAAGTGACTTCATAAAAAAAACAAAATCATTATCCTACCATTGAATGGAACAAGCCTAAATCAGCCCGAGCAGGAGGGCGAGAAGGTAAATAAGGGAGGGAAGGGGGTGGCAGCAGGGAAGGGGAGCGACATCCATAAACATATATTAAAACTAAACATCCCACAATCTAAGACCATATAGCGGCCCCACGCTACAGGAGAGAGGTCTGTTTCACAATGAGACAATCCACCCAAGTAAGGGGCCCGTTTATTATTAATCGTATACGCAATGCAATCTGGGTCCGATATTATTGCCCAGCGATTGTACTGTATGCAATGTATTAATGAGCCCCCCATAGCTTCTCAGGATCCAAAAGGAGCCCGTCCCTGCGATGTGCTCAGTGTGGAATTGGGGCTACTGCGCCCCCTGACCACACATGCACTGCGACCATTTCCGGGGAACCCTCTGGGAGGGTTTGCGGTGTGTAGCGCATATGCTGCAGCAGGCTACTGCCTTCTTCAGATGCCTTTAGCTCATACTTGCCTACCTGACCCTCTCCATGAGGGAAAAAATACTCTGTTCCTGGACTTTCCTGGTAATGTATGATTGCCATCACCTGTGGTGAAACACCTTTCTTATCAATTAAGTAGCTCACCACAGGTGATGGCAATCATACATTACCAGGAAAGTCCAGGAACAGAGCATTTTCTCCCTCATGGAGAGGGTCAGGTAGGCAAGTATGCTTTAGCTGCGGGGGCTAATGTCGGGAATGCTTTGTATTGCGGCTGCCGGGGGGAACTGAGGGATTGGAGATAACTGCTGCTTTCCCTCCTATAAATATTCAGGTGAAATTAACCACTTTACCAAATTAAAAACACCTGATAGCGCGAAGGGATCAATAAATTATATGGATAAAATCAGAGGTTCTCAAACTCGGTCCTCAGGACCCCACACAGTGCATGTTTTGCAGGTCTCCTCACAGAATCACAAGTGAAATAATTAGCTCCACCTGTGGACCTTTTAAAATGTGTCAGTGAGTAATTAATACACCTGTACACCTGCTGGGTTACCTGCAAAACATGCACTGTGTGTGCCCGCAAGGACCGAGTTTGAGAACCTCTGGATTAAATAATAATAATAATAATAATAATAATAATAATAATACAATAAATAAACCAATTGGTTCGATTGTGACGGGCTCCAGAGACCTATCTGCACAGGTCTCGATTAAGGACAGACTAAAACAATGCACAGAGGCCGCGCTAGAGAGCCAATATAAATATTCAATAATGCCGGTGGTTCCAATCAATATATATTTATTTCATACACATTTAGACATTTAAAAACACTTATTGCTAGCAAGTAAAAATAGCCATATAGTAGGCATATGTAACAATATGGAGAGTAATAGATATGAAATATAGTAGCTGGATATGTTACATATGTTACAGATCAAGCTGTGTATGTATCTATTTTTCCTCTCATGAGAGCACAGTCAGAATAGATGGCTGGAGAGGTGAAGATGTTTTACTGATAATTTGCACATTAGTTTATGCGCTGTAGTCCGTATAAGCTGCTGTGAAGGTTTTAGTTGTATACTTTAAATATAGTTCCACAAGTAGTCTTAGAACAATTACAGCTGTATATATAGATGAAAACCGCTGCTGGGGGCCGCTACTCACTCTATACCTGCTGTCCGGGACCAGAGCCGGCCATAGGCATAGGCAAACTAGGCAATTGCCTAGGGCATTTGATATGCCTAGGGGCATCAGCAGCTTCTGCTGATTAAAATGATATGCGGCATGCCTATATTCTGTGTGAAGCATTTCATATGCAGATACAGCCACAGTCTCACACAGTATATAGGCATGCTGCGTATCATTTTAGTCAGCAGAAGCTGCTTGTGCATCCTAGCGACATAGCAATGCAAATAAGATGCATTTTCATTAGAAAAAGGTGCCAGACGTTAGCATTCAGGCAAGATTTATGAGGACACATCTGTATCCAAGCAGAGGCAGAGGTCACAGTGTTAGTTGCAGTGTGAGTGTTGTGTGCATGTGAGTGGGTCGGTTGTGCAGTAGTGATTGGAATATGTGTAAGGAGCATTATGTGTGTCATGTAAAAATGCATTAATAATGTGCAACATATGTGTAAGGGGCACTATGTGTGTCATTATGTGTATAAGGGCATTAATAATGTGCGGCATATGTGTGTCATTATGTGTATAGGGGCACTAATAATGTGCAGCAAATGTGTAGGGGGCACTATGTGTGTCATTATGTGTATAAGGGCATTAATAATGTCCGGCATATGTGTAAAAGGGTATAACTTGTCAAAGTCAGAAAAATATCACTATGCACACTGCCATATTTGCACCTCATGCGAGCTCCCGCTGCGCGTGCAAGAGCTCTCCCGTGCGTGCGCATACTCGCCTTTGCGTGCACCCGCAGGCGCACGATATGCGGATTTACGGTAGAGTTTGTATGCGTCTAGCGGGCGACTCAATCGATATATATTTTAACCATATAATGTATTTTGTAGATCATGGTCCCTTTGATAGATTCTGAAAGTTTAGTTAATGTAGCATGTTCATGGACAGAGACATCCCTCTTTGTCTGATACAAAGGGTCAGACAAGGATTATACAGTGGTGTTTAGTATCCATCGGAAGAGTATTTAATTAGCAATATTCCGGTGTTGGTTTGAAGCGGATTAATCGCTCGTGCGAATAGTTATGGACATAAGAAGTTTATGTCCATTTACTATTATTTGCACTTACTTATCCATGCGGCGGGAAACCTAGTTTCCCACCCACCTGAGCAGTTGGAAGTAGACACAGCCCCCACCTGTATGAATCAACCTATGACCTTTTGTTATAATGCGAAGACGAATTCCTGTGTCCAATGAACAATGAGATTGTAGGGACCATTGAATTGTATTGTGTGTGGGGCATAAATAGACAAGCCGATCATATCCAGCTCTCACTCTTCAACGGTTCTCATTGCTGATAATCGGGAGCTGGATATCCAGAGGCGCATGCGATCGTTCCCCTTTGTGCGTAAGTTTTCTCCGCAATCATATTGTCTTTCTTGTTATTGTGAGCCATATATCTCTCTCTCTCTCTCTCTTCTCTTTCTCTCTCGTTTCTCGTATACAGTTATTGTACTGATATTGTATTTCATGTGTAGTTATCTGGTTAGGTAGTCTATGTTATATTGGTAGTGTATGACTTGTATTGTATTATTCTTTTGCAAATAGAACGTTCATATAAGGTGTTAGAACCTTAGCAGGGTGTCTGTGTCTCTCTAGCTGGTACAAAGGGTTTCTGAATTCTAAATCGCTCTAACAGCATTTACATTAACAAGGTTAAGCAGCGTTATATCGCTGCAGTATTTCAGTAGTAAGGTTTTACAACACAAACTCAATCATAGTGTGTTGCATACAAGGGTTACAGAGTAAGCATAATCTGTGTTTAAAGTTTATAAAGGTTACTGTCTGTGTGTATGCTCACTGTGGGTATTCCGTACACCCAGCACAGCGTGTGTACTTTATTTGCGTACCACGTGCGAGGTCTTCATACGCAAATAGCGTACGGAGTGCGTAGCATGTGCACATGGTTTAGCAGCCATTACGGCTACACGGTATTAATATATAGCTAATGTTAAAAGGTAGTTATTTGACTCTATCAAGTGGGGGCAAGTCCGGTCCATCTCATATCCGCAGTCAGGCGAAAAAGGCGCAGACTTTTATCGATCAGCAAAGGGAGGAAAAGGAAGATATAGTGCTGATCAGATGAGAGTCTGCGTCTGATTCTTTTGGTCTGTAGGGATGCTGGTGGAATCCGAAGAAGGTAGGAACATTAACCTATTGTCTTTGTAAATCTGGTTTTTATTTCTATTTGGTGCCAACTGCACACACAGATTGGATGGTTTGTCTGTTTAAATAGGTTTAAAATTATTTTTAATCGCTCTGCATAGCGTGATAACTAAAAGGGGCTGGCATGATGATTTTTCTTTGTGACAAAAGGTCTGTCCCCCATTTTGTGTAAACCTCATGGATGGGGGAGGAGCAGCGGCCATTTTGGGAAGGTCAATTTTTTTTTGAACGGCTGATTTTCAGTTGTCTCAGGAAATAATCAGCCATCCACTGTCAAAAAGAAATCATCATTTAATGAGTTTTTTTTAATTCATTTGTTTAGTCCATATCATAGTCAATCATAAGTAGTTCAGATAGAGTTTAATAACAGTTAATAATAAATTAAATATTTGATTTAAGAAATACACAAGTAGTTTTTTTTTTTTGGTAACTGTCTCTCTTCAAGAACCTGTTTTAACGCTGCTACTTGTAGGTTGGCCATTGAAATGCAAATGACCTGTGGGACTGGTTTGTTGTTTTTTTTTTCTCTCTCCCAGCAGTGAAAGAAATTGCACATTCATATGCAAATTAGAAGTACTGAATAGGGTCTCATATATGTAATATCTATATGCGTGTGCTTACATCAATATATGTTATTAGATTAATTTAGAATTGCATGTTCATTTGTGTAATCTTCACATCTCACTTTCCTGGTTGCCATTTCATAATTGATAACGTGCTGAGAAAGATTTGTTGCTATTGGTACTTAAAGAGTAAAAATGATACATTAAGGGGTAATTTGTAAAACACACGCACAGCTTTGCCTGAGATACAAGGAAAGACCTGTGTGGTGCTTGGTAGATGATTACAGCTAAAGATCATCTACATTGATAAACGTGCTAATTGTATTTTTGTGGCCAGCGTACGCGTGTCTCTAACAAAAGGCTGAGACTCGCGTACGCAACACAAAGGCCGACGCACGCAGCCTATATTACGCAACGGAGCGTCTGGGTACGCCCACCGAAACTCAAATCGCACAATAGCATTGTTTTAGTGGGGGCGGTATAGTATAGCCTCGCGATAATAGCACAAATTGATTTCAGTTTCCAAAACTTAGTTTAAATACCTTACTTTACTGTAGTGCCTCTGGGGAGAGCTATCAGATTACGGGAAATTATTTTTCTGATCAGAAAACTATAGAATGATAGTGGGTTGAAAACGGTATGAGTGTATTGAACTCCTCTTGGTGAAGTCTTGGTGAAATCTTGGTGAAGTAAATCTTGGTGAAGTAAGTCTTGGTGAATCACGGTCAAGGTGAATACGTGATGAGCACGGTCTAAGTGAAAACGTGCGACAGAGTGTGATAAAGTTTTCGGTGTATTACGCTCTGGCTGTTTTTGGAGCACAGTAGGGAGACTCCAATGATCCTACCATTTATGGGCAACAAGTGTCTATAAGTGGTACGATTGGACCGCACGGTTGTAGGTGTGACCAATAACGCAACGTGATACGAGGTAAATTGCCCTCATACGTGTTGTGGGAAGCACATGCAAGCGTGATTTGTGTAAAGTAAAAAGGAAGGGAATTTTCGCTGGTCTCACAGGAAAATCTCTAGAGATAGGGCCTGCAATGGCTACACGTGTCTGCTAGAAGGCGGACCGGAGATACCCGGAGCAGAAGAAGCTGGTGGAAGAGCTTGGAAAACTTCCACCGTAGACTACTGTGTTTGGTGCATTTTAGGAAGTTTTTCTGTGTTAAAAGAGGTCCACAATGGCAACCAAGTGCACAACACAGGGACGTTCAGCAGTCAGGGTTCAGACTGCAGAGGCTTGCAGACCCCGAGGGTCTGCTCGGTTAGTAATGTGGGGGAGGTATGGTCCCCACACTGAGACCTTTTGTGACGAATGGACACGAATGACTGCGGGGGATAAGGCACCATTTCCCGGGATAGGTAGTTTTGACTTAGAGGTATTGCATAATTTAAGGCGGAGGATCTGTCTCATAAAATCCTGGAAACAACGAGTTAAACATTATGATTGTTTGCAGTTATGGCAACAGGAAAGTGAAATGCAAAGAAATGTAACTTACATACCTAACTTTCATCTTGAGAGGAGAGACATGGCAATGGAGAGGATTATGGTTGCGGAGAAAGGCACAATGTTGTACGATAAAAATGCACTTAGTAACTGTATTAAGAATGAAAGTAACAAACGTAATAAGGTTTATAAAAATGAAAGTGTTAAATGTACAACTATTAACCCATGCAAGTCGCACCCCATGTTAAACTTTCCTCAGGAACACCAACAAGAAAGTGAGCCCAGCACGATGTCGGCACCTTTTCCAGCAGCCATCACACAAGACATCCAGGTGGACGCGACCAAATCGGTAAAGACTGTAATCAAACCCCCTAACGGAGGGTCAGGTGAGGTCGTGTCCACAGGTACGTATGGTATTATACATCACGCACAAACAAATGTACCTCATATTGCAGAACCAACTCAGAATGACGTTATTGGACTTAATCCTGTCAGGGTAATTGCAGTACCAAATGGGAAAACTGACACTACAGGAGCCACTCCTGTCAGGAACATCGCCATGTACTGCCCCTTTTCCCGAACAGAATTAAGAACAATTCTGTCTGAATTTCCTGATCCCAGGAAAGACTTAGTTGCTTGTCAAAAGTATATTAGAGAGCTAGGAAATACTGCAGAGCCAAATAACAAAGATTGGAGGACAGTTTTGAGGGCATGCTTACCCCCCGATGTTGATTCATTGAAATTTATTGCTGATTGTAAGCTAGATGAGGAAGTACCACTAACAGACAAGTATAACCAAGATAATGTAAAAAGAATCAATCTACAGTTAGGAGTATATTTTCCTACAGTAGTAAAGTGGAATAAAATCTTTACAATAAGACAAAAAGAAGGTGAATCCACACCAGAGTATTTTCACCGGGCTCTGCAGGATATGGCTAGGTACACTGGTATAGATGACATTGAAACTAATGTACACCACAGAGAGGTAGCTGTGTCCGTATTAATGGACAGCTTAAAAGACACACTAAAAATCAGGGTACAAACCTCCCTACCTCACTGGAGAGGTATCTCGGTCGCTGCATTAAGAGAGTCCGCTATCGAGCATGACCGCAATATCCAAAGAACCAGGGAAGCGCAGGGAGAGCGGTTGATGGTAATGAGCATCCAAGCACTAGAGGAGGCATCAAGTCGACCGAAACCCCAGGCCCCTAGCACATGGAGGAAGCCAAGGATTTGTTATCTCTGTAGAAGAGAAGGGCATTATGCCAGCAACTGTAATAGCCCACATAAAGTCAGACCCCCTAGACAAAGAAATGAGCAAAATTATGACACACCAAATTATAATCAGGGATCATATGGGAAGAATTTTGGGCCACACCCATAATATGTAGTCAGGAAAGGTGATCATTAGGACTGATGGTAAGCCTGAGGTAACAGTTAATAAATTGGGAGGTCATTCCCTGAAGACACAGGAATGACCAGGTGAAACGTTGTAAATGTATCTGTGAAATGTTTTTTTTTCTCTCTCTTTCTCCCCATCTCTGACGATTATTGGTAGGACTTAAACATTGCATATCTACTTGGTCTTTGCAGAAGTCTACCAAACCCCAGCATGACCTATCCGCATCAATGTATCCTGGCCAGATACAGAGGGTGGAGTATGGAGGTGCTGGTGGGGGGGGGACTGCGCAAGGAAACCATTGGACATGTAGATATGACAGCCTGATGATCTGACAATGTTTTAAAGTGTTTAAAAAATTTTTTTTCCCTGTTGTTGTTGTTGTTGTTTATTGTTGATTTATGTGATGTATACATATATGAACGGTTCTTTCTCTCTTGTTGTTGTTTTTTCCTCTCCCTCTTCTTTCTCATGTTTTCATGTTTTAAAGATGGTATGTCACACATCAGTTAGACAAATGGTAATGCAAGATTTTTGCTCCTTACAGAAAGATCGCTGGTTTGGAAGGAATATTGCATCACCAGAATGTTCGTTTGGAAGACTGAGAGACAGCACCTTTGAGATGACAGCAGAACAAGAAGAACAACAAGACTAGAGAACTTATTATCGTAACAAGTTTCTCTCCCCCTCAAACTGTTTTCCTGTACCCCCATTACAAATTTCTCCTTTTCTCCTCCTGTAAGATGGACTTGCCCCAAGAGACTGTGATACGGATTTTCCTGTTGACCATGATGTTGACCAGAGCAGTCTGTTCCGGCGAGAGTACCATGGAGGTCGAGAAAGGATCCAGAATGGGTTCTGATGACAAAGATGGAGGCGTAGTTTTCCAAGAACAACTTAATCAACAAGTAAAGGCGAGTATCAGAAAACGATCCGATAGCATTGACAATAGAAGGAATTGTGAAGGATTGTTAGCTGAAGAAAACTGTATCTGTAGGCTCTGTGACAATGTAGTTGAGGATGGGTGCATCAAGAAATGCCAATCCAGTTTTAATATCCACATGGACCGGCATCCATTGAGTGACTATCACTCCTTAGTGGGTAATGTGGTAAATCAGACAGATTGTTGGGTATGCTCTCAAGTACCTCAAGGTCACAGCAAATCAGGGCTAGTACCATTTCCTTTAACGGTAGGGGAGGTACTTGAGCTAAAGGGTGGGAGACCGGTGGACAGGAGGTTTAATATCTCCAGTCCTCCTAGTTTGAAGCTCCACCAATATCATGTGGAAAAGTCCCTAATATGTTTTAACATTTCCAATCCCCGAAAGCCGGGAAATTGGGAAGTGTCATGGAGTAACCAAACCATGACCTTTTCATATAGAGCAGATAGAATGCCTACAGATACAGAACTTATACGCCACATAGCCAGTAGAGAAAAATCTTTCCGATATAGGTATACCCTAGGAAGTAGGATTACGAGAGTTGGAGAGGTATCACCAGGATACTGTGCACATATCGTACAAACTGATACGTGTACTAGACAGATGGGAGAATTAGGGTTAGGAGATTTCACATGGAAGATGTGTAATATGGTTATGTCCTACTCCGTCCCATATGTTCTCCCCGATGATGCATATTTCATATGCGGGAGGAAGGCGTATAAGTGGCTTGCCCCAAACTCTGAAGGATTGTGTTATATTGGAAAAGTACTGCCTGAGGTAATGACTGTATCACATGCCAAAATGAAAGATATACACCGTGTTGCCCAAGCTCCTTATACTCACACTCATTACGAGCATGTAGTTAAACGGCACCTGATAGAAAGAACAGAGCATCCGGCCTCTGACATGATCCATGAATCCACCGGGATTCAGGTTCTACTCGCGTTAGACATCACTCGCACCGCCAGAGGAGTGTTGAATTATAAATACATATCTGCGCTCGCAAATTTGTTAGACAATATCACAGAAATGTATGATGACACGTTTAGGTATACTGGAAGAGAGCTTCAAGCTTATAAAACAGAACTGGTTCAGCATAGAATGGTTCTTAATTATCTCACAGCAGTAACAGGTGGATATTGTGTCACACTGGCAACGCAGTACGGCGTGAAATGCTGCACATATATAACGAATAGTACCGAGGATCCGGTCGAGGTCATAGAGCAAAAGATGGACGACATTCTCCAATTAAAGTGGGAATTTCGCAGAAGACACAATCTCACCCTTGCTGCTGTGGGTAATGAGCTGACTGGTTGGGTGTCATGGTTGAACCCGCGAAATTGGTTCTCTGGTTTAGGAGAATGGGCTCAAGGAGTCATAATGGATGTAGGGAAGTTTCTTCTATGTGTCTTGGGTGTTGTCATATCGATTGGCTTGATATTTAGATGCGGTCAGGCTTTAATGAAGTGTAAACGAAGTACTAGGGTGATGAGTTTAAGGAGTGAGGAAATTGTAATTCCAATGGATTTGATTTATGACCCAACGGTAGAGACAATGATGTGATGAAAATGCGATTATACGGTCCGTTTCTTTCACCTGTTTTTCCGTTTTCTCCAAGGTAAAAAGACCCACTTGGACGAGGAGTTTGACGAGCCTGTATACAGACAACTGATGGATTAAAGAAGAAGTTTTGACAACCTTATACACAGATATTTGATGAACTATGCCATAGACCCCCAGTTTCCCTAGAAATTTTAAATTTACGCTAGCCCAACACTTTTTTTGTAAGTCTATGGACATTGACAAAGCTTTTGCTCACACCTATTGGCAAAAGCACAAAGAAGACTGCATTCAACAGACACCGAACAAGACTTCAACTGACAAATGTTCATTAACCTGACATAGAATACCACTGCATTTACCATAATTGTGTCTTATCTTCATCTCTACAACCTTCAGGTAATAAAACACATAGTCGATAGGGAATACAGGCACAGATATCAGCAATCACATATTCCCCCATTCATGTATCATCAACTAAAATGTGCTTCCCCATTTTGTTACAACCACAGCCGAAAAGAGCTCGGTAGAGTTTGACAGCCCATCCACAGACCCTTAAAACGGGATAAGAAGGAATTCAAATGTATACTTCGCAATACCTCGAAGCTTGATTTAAAACATGTACGGCACGATGATACATGACCCCCCAAACATGGATTCATACACACATGCTTCTGCTATCTCACTAGGTCATACCCTTTTCCTACCTTCTCCTCTCCTCCCTTACCCAATCATGGAAAGGTATTTACACTTGACATATATTTTTCTCGTTTTGAAATGTTTTAGGAAGTGGCAGTTATTGTTGACTGCCAAAGGGTGGACTGTCAAAGTCAGAAAAATATCACTATGCACACTGCCATATTTGCACCTCATGCGAGCTCCCGCTGCGCGTGCAAAAGCTCTCCCGTGCGTGTGCATACTCGCCTTTGCGTGCACCCGCAGGCGCACGATATGCGGATTTACGGTAGAGTTTGTATGCGTCTAGCGGGCGACTCAATCGATATATATTTTAACCATATAATGTATTTTGTAGATCATGGTCCCTTTGATAGATTCTGAAAGTTTAGTTAATGTAGCATGTTCATGGACAGAGACATCCCTCTTTGTCTGATACAAAGGGTCAGACAAGGATTATACAGTGGTGTTTAGTATCCATCGGAAGAGTATTTAATTAGCAATATTCCGGTGTTGGTTTGAAGCGGATTAATCGCTTGTGCGAATAGTTATGGACATAAGAAGTTTATGTCCATTTACTATTATTTGCACTTACTTATCCATGCGGCGGGAAACCTAGTTTCCCACCCACCTGAGCAGTTGGAAGTAGACACAGCCCACCTGTATGAATCAACCTATGACCTTTTGTTATAATGCGAAGACGAATTCCTGTGTCCAATAAACAATGAGATTGTAGGGACCATTGAATTGTATTGTGTGTGGGGCATAAATAGACAAGCCGATCATATCCAGCTCTCACTCTTCAACGGTTCTCATTGCTGATAATCGGGAGCTGGATATCCAGAGGCGCATGCGATCGTTCCCCTTTGTGCGTAAGTTTTCTCCGCAATCATATTGTCTTTCTTGTTATTGTGAGCCATATATCTCTCTCTCTCTCTTCTCTTTCTCTCTCGTTTCTCGTATACAGTTATTGTACTGATATTGTATTTCATGTGTAGTTATCTGGTTAGGTAGTCTATGTTATATTGGTAGTGTATGACTTGTATTGTATTATTCTTTTGCAAATAGAACGTTCATATAAGGTGTTAGAACCTCAGCAGGGTGTCTGTGTCTCTCTAGCTGGTTCAAAGGGTTTCTGAATTCTAAATCGCTCTAACAGCATTTACATTAACAAGGTTAAGCAGCGTTATGTCGCTGCAGTATTTCAGTAGTAAGGTTTTACAACACAAACTCAATCATAGTGTGTTGCATACAAGGGTTACAGAGTAAGCATAATCTGTGTTTAAAGTTTATAAAGGTTACTGTCTGTGTGTATGCTCACTGTGGGTATTCCGTACACCCAGCACAGCGTGTGTACTTTATTTGCGTACCACGTGCGAGGTCTTCATACGCAAATAGCGTACGGAGTGCGTAGCATGTGCACATGGTTTAGCAGCCATTACGGCTACACGGTATTAATATATAGCTAATGTTAAAAGGTAGTTATTTGACTCTATCAAACTGTATGTGTGTCATTATGTGTATAGGGGCACTAATAATGTGCAGCAAATGTGTAGGGGGCACTATGTGTGTCATTATGTGTATAAGGGCATTAATAATGTACGGCATATGTGTAAGGGACATTATGTGTGTCATTATGTGTATAAGGGCACTAATAATGTGCAGCAAATGTGTAGGGGGCACTATGTGTAAAAGGGCATTAATAAAGGTTGTCATAATGTGTAAGGCGCATTATGTTTATAAGGACATTAATAATGTGTCTCATGTGTAAGGGGCATTACTGTGTGGAATTATGTGTATAAATGCATTACTAATGTGTGGCATTATGTGTATAAGGTGCTCTACTATGTGGTATTGCGTATAGAAAGGGCACTACTGTGTCGTCTAATGTAAATAAAGAGTAATAGGGCGTGGTGTAATGTGAATAAGGAGCAATTCAGTGTGATGTAATGTGAATAAGGGACACTACTGTGAGGAGTAACATTTATAAGGTAAAGTGATACTACTGTGGGGGTAATATGAATTATGGACACTATCACATGATCAAATGTGAATGAAATTGCAGTACTGTGTGGCATAATTGGAATTGGGGTTACTATTGTGGGGCCATGCCCCTTGCCAGAAAAAAACACACCCCTTTTTGGGCTGTACATCAAATGTGCGAACTGTTCCTATTTAAAATATAGGGGGTACAAACACTAAAATAAGGACTGCTATGGGTGAGGGGTGATGGTGCTGGGAAAGAGGTGCAAGGTCAGAGGCGGAACCAGCGGTGCTGCTAGGGGGCACCAGCCAAAATCTTGCCTAGGGCATCATATTGGTTAGGGCCGGCTCTGTCCGGGACCCATATGTAGGTAGGAGGAGAAGGTTGAACCCGAGCATCCTTGGGTGATTGACTGAGAACAAGATCGGGCCCAGTATACAGTAAATCTGGAGTGGCTGTACTGTTGGGCCCAGGAGTCCACTTGGATCAGTTCTGCACCCTTAGAGGTTACCCTAGTGGTGTTGGGGCAGCCAGCCCATAACCTGTAGCCCAGAGGGAATAGAGGATGGTTTCATGTATAAGGGGAGGGTGGGTCTGTAGGTGGCCTAGCACTCGCCCCTGTGTTATCACATCCTCTGCAGCGTGTATATGTCCCAATTTGAATGTTTCCAATGTTAGAAGGTGTGTGTATCATCATTTGGAACTATGGAAACCTAAGATGACCAAAATGGCCTCCCAGTGAAAAAATAAATGTCGTCATGGGATTAAAATAAAGATGTTGTCTGAGACTGCTGAAATGTGTGGGGTCTGTGACAGAACGTGTCTTGTTACTAGGAAGCCATTTTGGACATCATAGGCTTCCATACTACCATTGGGTAATAACTTGTTCCGAGTCTGAACGCAGACCTGTTATTCTTCATGAGTTATCTTATTACTGACTGATTATCACCGTCGTTACTTAGCAGTTATTATGTTTTCCTATGGACTATGGGGGTGATTCAGAGGTGATCGTACACAGGTACGATCAGTCACACTGACATGCGGAGGGACGCCGAGCACAGAACTAGCCCGCCCTGCATGTCAGTCCCTGCCCCGTCGCAGAAGTACAAAAGCCGCGGTGCTTTTGTACTTGAAGAGTGTAGCACCCTACCAGCACAGCTCCTGCGCGCTGGCCGGGAGCTACACGTCGCTGCCAGGGTCGCAGCGGCTGCGTGTGATGTCACGCAGCCACCGGGGCCCGCCCCCCACACGGTCCAGCCACGCCTGCATTGGCCGGACCGCACCCCCCCTAAACGGCGGCTTAACGCCATCGTCCCGCCCCCTCACGCCCAGCGACCGCCTCTGTCTGTCAATCAGGCAGAGGTGATCACTAGCTAAAGACAGCCGTCGGCTGTCTGGCATGCACCGGCGCACTGCGGCGCAGGTACATGCGCAGTTCAGACCCGATCGCTGCTGTGTGAAAACGCCATCACATGTCATCACATCCTACATCAATAATTCCCATATCTTTTCAATAAAACCATTGGGACACTCTGACATAGGCAGTTGCCCATGGCAACCAATCAGTGTTGAGGTTACATTTATAAAGTGCATTCTGTAAAATGATACGTAGTAGCTGATTGGTTGCCATGGGCAACTTATCCACTGGCTCACTTCTCCACACTTTTCACTGCTTCATGAATAGACTCCTCTATATCACTTTCTTTCTTTGTTTTGTATCCATGTATTTTTTCTCACATTTTTTACTTTTGTAACACTCAACACTGAGCAGCTGCTTTCACTTCTCTGATTCTCTGTAACACTATCCTTCATTACTGTAATGCCCTGGGTGTTTCTTTTGTTGTTGTTGCTGGGCTGGTTTGGGCATTTTCTGTGCCCCAGAAGTGAACCCCAGAGTGTTTAGGACTTCCCCGACAAGAGGTGGCCTGGACGTTGGTGGGCAGGCCCGTATCTTTGGCCAATTATATGCTTACAACCTTTTATATCATATTTAATTGGAATATATATTTAAATTATAATTGGTAATGATTGCATAATGCACCTGCATCCATTTTTTCTATGCATATTACTATAAATCCCAGGACCTCTCATTACAAGCAGTTGGGGCGTGCAGTCTAGAGCCCCTCCCCCTGTATATGCCAAACGTCAACGCCCCGAATATGTCCGTACTAAATATTCACATCCGTAATTTGCGTTACCCACTCCATTATTATCACTTCTGCTTGAGCAATGTATCCTTCCCCTATATATACTCCTATATTCTATGATATACTACTATATACTTCTATCACATGACAACTAAATCCCTTGCAAAAAAAACTTTTCAATTTTGGTGCAAAAGTAATTTCTATTATCTAAAGAAAATGTAAAATAAAAAAATAAAAAAATAGTTTGTCTGCAAACAAGACCCCACTATATGGGGAGCGCCCCCTGAATGCATCGTCATCCCTTTAAGCTCATTTAAATAATCTTGTTTAGCAGAAGTATTATTAGTGATAATATCCGTCCCTTGCATCAGAAGATGCGCACGTTTTGCTGCGCTGCAGCTGGCGCCATATTCACATCTGAAATGAATATGTGCTGTTTGTAACTTTAATGTATTTGCGCAGCTGGAGACTATTTACTGCACTTATTATTGTGTCAACAGAAAGTGAACTTTAATAAAGGATCTGGCCTCCAAGCAGCAGCAGCTAGATCCGGAATCTAGAACATTGATAAGGGAGGTGAAGATAAGGATGTGACAATGTCACGGGACTGCAGCGGATCTCTCTGTAGGATACGGTAACACCAGAAGATAAAACAGACCGGTGTCAGTTTTATACAATAATATATATTCTAACTAACGCACAGGTGATATTTATTCTCATTAGGCATTGTCCCTCATTAGGCATTGTCCCTTCCACGCACTTGTTTCTCCCATCCTCAAGAAACCCTCACTTGATGCCAATGCCAACTCTCACCTCTCCTCATCTTCTCTCTGTCACCTTTCCCAAAGATCCGTCCTTGGTATCCCCTGTTCTCACTGTACACCTCCTTCCATGGAAAACTCTTCAGCTCCTTCCATCTCAATACTACCTTTATGCCAATACTCTCCTGACTGCTTTCCTTCTCAGCCTGGATGCTCCAGCAACATGGCCAAATCTTAGTTCATTGTCTTCCCCCTTTCCAGGGCCCCATCCGCTTTCCATCAACATCATCTTGCTCCTCACTGCTTCTCCGACCCGCTGCCTGGGCGTCTCTCTTGCCATTCCCACCACCACCACCTCTAAGATATGGCTTTTCTTTCAAACGGGCGTTCAAAACTCACCCCTTCATCACACCCTGCCATTCCTCCTCCTAATTCTCCACCACTCTCTCCAATCCTGTCCAAAGCTTCTCCACAGTTCACCCTCCAACTGTCCACTCCTCCTCTCAGCATACAAGCCCTCATGAGCAGGGCCCTCCTTCCTTGTGTTCATCCATAGCAGTATTCTTGCTTCCATGCTCTGGGTCTCCTAAGCCCCTTGCAGTGACTCTGACTTTGTGTGCTCACCCGTCTGAACCGCCTTCTCCTTCCCCTCATTCATCTCCACTAGCCATCAAGATACAACCCTCACCGTTGTCCACATATTGTCATCTTCATATTTTTGTTTACACGGTATTGTTCCACAGATATGTCAACTTGCTTATGATATTAGCCCCGCACTTGGGAATTAAGCTTTGCCTACAGTAGGTCCAAAGTCCCAGGCTCCTCTCCTTTGCCTTATTACTGGGCAACATTCTCACTAACAGTTAACTCAATACATTTAATCAATGACAAAGACGCCATGTTTTACAGCAATAAGAAACAAAACAACAAAGCATGAAAGAGCAACCAAGATTTACATAATGATGAATCGCTCCTAAATGCAGGATGCAAGATCTAACTTTGAATGAGACCCAAAGGATCTATAGTCACGAAGGAAACAATCCAGGCTAGGCAAACACATGGGGTAGGACTGGAGGGTCCAGTTGCCCAGAAACTCCTCTTCCTGCGGCCAGAAGCTCAAATGATGACCACAATAGCAGATTTTACTACAGTTGCAGCCACAGCATGCAGTATAAGGTATGGAACAGCTTCTCCTACCAAGTCTGCTGTATGTGTGGATCTCAGCTCTCAACCAGCGCTCTGGACCAGAGAGCAGCTGCCAGCAAGAAGAGAAAGGTGTCTTACCATGAGGTGGGAGAATGTGTGCTTAGAAAGAACACTTCTACCTCCTACTGGTTAGATTATGTATGTATATTTATTGTGGTATGTTTAACCTTTTTATTTAAGGGAGATAAATATGCTTGGTACAGAAAGTTCATGTTTTTAGACTCTCTCACTCTACAGCATAACATACACTTTGGATGAGGCAGTCTACAGCTTGTTGAGTGTTAATTATGCCCTCTTTCGTAGGCTGACCACACCTGCCTTAAAATGAAGCATTGGAAACCCCCCCCAGTAGAAATCCTGCATTTTCCCCTGAATCCAGCCCATGTAAGTGAAGACTTTCCCTAGGAGCCATACAAGGACGGAGGAGCACAGGGATGGAGTGCCCTATGGTATGATGAGATGAGAGTATATTGTAAGGCAAGTCTTATTCAGCTTCTGCACAGCAGCAAATATCGTAGACCACATTATTAATTAACAATATCCACAGTTTATTCACTGAAAGTTATACGTAACTGCAACTTGTCACGTAACATAACTTAAAGCAATGTGTCCTGCAATCTCTGCGTTCCTGCACAGTAGCGGCTCTGCAGCTGGGATGCAACATGGCGTCTCGTCAGGCAGGAGGCGACGGCAGGGTAGCTGTGCGTCTGGCGTTTATTTTCAGACTTGTCGGTAGTTGCATTTTGCTGTCTATAGATTAGTATTTATGTTGTGTCCCACAGCTGGGAAACCCACTCAGCTTAGGCTATCGGGTGCATCAGGAGACCGGATCCAGTGTTGGGGAATAAATCCCCATCTTTGAGGCCACTTTCCCCTCCTCCGCGGGGTCAGCGCGCAAATCCGCCCAGGGCCAAGGTCCAGTCTGGAGGTTGTGAATAACAGGGAGACAGGAGAGTCTCATCTATTTCTCACTCGGTATAGAGTCCGGCGGTCGGGTCTCAGAGTCCAGCTGATACTGGTCTCCTGGAGCTGGAGGTGCGTCCTGGACACGAATGGTGCCGTATTCTATACTCTGCATCTGCAATAAATGCTGCTCGTTCTGGACGTCTGCCGCGCCTGCGTCTTTGACATTTTCACCGCAGTCATCATCATCGCTGTCCTGTAAGAAAAGTCTGTTTAGCGCAGGTTTAGGAATCTAGTGGCTCTGCAATTGCTGTAGAACTACAATTCCCAGTATGCCCTGACAGTTGCTGTCTTTTTGCAATTTTGGGGCGATTTTGCAAATCGGGGATTTACTAAAGCCAAAACTGCACCCAAATCACAACTCAAACTCGACTGAACACACCAAATCAACACAATGGACCATCGGACCAAACATCACATTTTTTAACATGTTGTTAATATAAATCGCGATTTACCAATAATCATGTTTGGCAAAAAGATCCAAATTGGACCAAAATCGTTGCACAAAAGACACAGGTGGTCATTCCGAGTTGTTCGCTCTGTAATTTTCTTCGCATCGCAGCGATTTTCCGCTACTTGCGCATGCGCAATGTTCGCACTGCGACTGCGCCAAGTAAATTTGCTAAGAAGTTTGGTATTTTACTCACGGCATTACGAGTTTTTTTCTTCGTTCTGGTGATCGTAATGTGATTGACAGGAAGTGGGTGTTTCTGGGCGGAAACTGGCCGTTTTATGGGAGTGTGTGAAAAAACGCTACCGTTTCTGGGAAAAACGCGGGAGTGGCTGGAGAAACGGGGGAGTGTCTGGGCGAACGCTGGGTGTGTTTGTGACGTCAAAACAGGAACGAAACTGACTGAACTGATCGCAGTGGCAGACTAAGTCCCGAGCTACTAAGAAAATGCAAAGAAATTTCTATTCGCAATTCTGAGAATCTTTCGTTCGCAATTTTGCTAAGCTAAGATTCACTCCCAGTAGGCGGCGGCTTAGCGTGTGCAATGCTGCTAAAAGCAGCTTGCGAGCGAATAACTCGCAATGAGGGCCACAATCAATAGACCTGTCTGCGAGCAGCGCGTTGCGCTGAATTTGATCTGAGCAGCCTTTTGTTTCTTCTAGGGTTTAAAAAAATCGCGCCCCCCCCCAAAAAAAGCATAGCCAGCCCCGGACTGAACGGGGAAAAATGAACCCCCCCATACAGTACTTCCAATAACTATCTCATCCAACTGGGTGGGGAATAATGGCGTATCAGGGAGACACACATCAAGGGGTCCCCATGCCATCACATTAGCCTGCTGGTCACCCCAAACTTGGAATTTGGCGGGAAGTTGGGACCCCTCCGCCCCTTTCCCAATAAAGGGGTCCTCCTTCCTGGGGATCCCCAGGACTGAGGTGAAGCTCGGGGCTAACCCCGACACCCACGGTGGTGTACAATAGAAATATATCTTAACAGTTGGACTACAGGTCCCAGTAAGCCGACCCCGCATGTCAGCCCTTGGAGAACCACAAGTGCCAACATGCCCGGACAGTAAGGGTCGCTGGTGCCTGTAACCCCACTGTAAATAGACTCACACACCAACTGTATTCACCCTTTACTAAACACTGTCACTTATACAGTTCATATGCACCTACTCCATGGCGTTGGTTGGTCCCCTTCTCTAGGTAGACAACACAAAACGCACGCCTGAACCAGCGGTCACGCATTGTATGAACAACATACTGTATGCGAACGCAGCCGCTTACAGTGACACAACCCCGACACTCCCATAAACTGAATGGACAATTTTTGCCTGCACTACTATCCACCTCCCAGTCACTGCCCAGGGAACCCATCACAGTCTGTCCCGATCACAACACGCCCTGTGGGTGTAATCAGCGTCAGCTCCCCACAAAGCAGAAGGTGGCAGAAATCATTCGCATTTTACCTCCTCCTGTGCTCTGTTGTATTCGTCTATGGCGTATTGATACTTGGGGACGTTCAGGCCAAACAGATTCGCCAGCTTCCCTCCGAGAAATTCACAGGCTGGAAAAGAGAGGAAACGAGACAGGTTGTAACGACAGCCTCACCGGTACAGACGCCGTCTGTTTAATACTTATAGGTACAAGCAAATCTGAAGTGATTATCAAGAATTATCCCTCATTCAATTTATGCATCAGATTATTTCCAGCTAAAAAAAAAAATGTTCCCAGATTTGTTTTGTCCTCTTTACTTACTAAAAAAAGCAGTGGTGGCAACGCGAAGTATCCAGAACTGCACGTACGTTCTCCAGCTCATCTGTGTCTATCAATAGAAGGAGGAAATCATCACTGTCTACGATAGGAATATGTATTTCAAACAATCAATGAAAGTTCCCAGAAAGAAATTAAATCTGACGCCATCGTCTGCAGTAAAGCGCACCACAGAACCTTGCATAGGGAACCTGGGCACACCTATATGGACAAACGTTTCATGGGGACTGATCACCTGACGCAGGGACAGAACTAAATATAGTGCTACTAGGTGCTTCATCGCGCCCTACGGGCGCTCTTCACACCGTTGCAAGGGGCTACGCCCCCTTAACCCTTACATGCCTATCTGGGGTTCAATATTTGTATTATATGGAGTATTACCTGCATTCCTTTGTTAGTGGTTAAATATTGCACAATGAAAGGGTGTGCGATGGTGAAGGAGGCGCAGCCCCTTGCGACGGCGTGAACAGCACCTGCAGGGCACGATGTACAGAATGTAGCGGGTGCGGGGGGGGGGGGGCTGCGGATGGGGGTGGGTGTCTGTAGATGCTGCGGGTGGAGGGGTGGGCCAGGACAGGGGCGACAGGGCCAGGACAGATATGACAGGGACAGGATAGGGGTGACAGGGCCAGGGTAGGGCCGGCAGGACCAGGACAGAGGTGACAGGGCCAGGATAGGGTTGACAGGGCAAGCACAGGGGTGACAGGGCCAGGATAAGGGTGACAGGGCAAGGCCAGGGGTGACAGGGCAAGGCCAGGGGTGACAGGGCCAGGATAGGGGTAACAGGGCCAGGATAAGGGTGACAGGGCCAGGATAAGGGTGACAGGGCAAGGCCAGGGGTGACAGGGACATGACAGAACACAGGGCACGGGAGAGATTGGTATTAGGGACAGAACAGTGGTGACAGACAGATGTGTCTTACCGGAGTCACTGCTGCTGGCTGCTGCTGTTCCACTCCAACCTGTTGGGCTTGGGATCTGCTGCTGGTGGAGACTTGGCATGGCTGACTCTCTCAGGCTGGAGTCCTGTTTCCTCTGCCCATCCGCACCCCCCCCCCCCCCCCCACTCCTCAGTCACATACCGCGGACCTTGCGCGGCTGCCGGGCACTGTGGTAAGGGGAGACTGGGAGTGACTGGTTAGCCCCCAGGAGACGCTGCGGCTGGAGGGAGGAGGAGGTCGGAGCCTGCAAGCAGCGCGGACTTCTGCAACGCTTCCCGCCGGCTAAAGTGTGTGAAGGAGCTGGGTGCACCTCACTGCGGGTGGCAGCGCTGCAGCTAGTGGTGGTGTTGCCGGGGCTGGAGATAACAGAGGCAGTACGGAACCTGCACAGCATCAGGTGCCCCACAAAACTGCAGCTAAGAAGTGTGGAGTGTGCCAGAAAGTGACGCTCCTCCGCGTCAGAGAGCCCCTGCTGAGTATGCTGATGTGGGGGGGTCAAGCACACAGTGAGCCGGTGCCTGTCTGTCTGTACAGCATACCCCCTCACACACCCCCATACCTCCCAACTGTCCCGATTTTCGCGGGACAGTCCCATTTTGGGGGGTCTGTCCTGCTGTCCCACCAGCGGGCCGCAGTGTCCTGCGGTGTTGGGGGGGGGGGGGGCAGTTGGGAAGCTCCTGTACTCGCTGTTCTGCTTAGCAGAGAAGCGGTGAATAGACTATTTAGTGGAGACAGAGGGAGAGGGGGCATCAGGGGGTACGGATTAAGGGGGGGAGGGTCCGGCAGCAGAGCCGGATTAAGTGTTGTGACTCCGCCCAGCGTTAGCAAATGAAGCACAAAGTCACAGATCTGGGCTATTATATAGGAGATAGTTATGCCACTGTTTGGGGTTGGCTGTGACACAAGGGGTGACATAGTTCTTGACCTTCAAACTTGTCCCTGTGGCTCCTTCTGGCAGGAGAATGGACAGATGGTGGCAAGAACACTGCAGCGAATCGGGAACAACTGCGGTTCTGCTGGTTGAGGGTGGAAGGGCTGTTACACTAACACTTCGGTACCTGGAGATGCGCCTGGAAATTACGGACAATATATTCTTTATACTTGCTCCTTTTTATATCCCTGTACACAGATCTATAACTGGAAGCTGTTACCGTGTCCACATTGCGGAAATCCAACTTCTGTTCCTCTTCATCCTCTTCCTCCTCCTCGCTGCTCATCTCCTCCATCGTTTCTCCATTTGCAAAGTAGATTATCCTTCGAGGGGGCTTAGTCTTCTCGGCATCTCCCAGTTCTATCTCTTTCTGGTGAGATAACATAATGTACATTCTGAGAATAAATGTATATAAAGAACGCGGCTTGGATTTGATGCAGGATCAAAGGTTACATCATTAAAAGGATAATTCCTCTTTTAAATAATTATATTAAATAGCGATACACAGAATGGAAGTATCTCAGATCAATGTATTGCTCCATCACAGGAGCATGTAAGGGAAGGGTTAATCCAGACAAGAAAAAAAGCAAACATAATTCCCCCAGCACACTTCAATGGGCCAGCAAAAGAGATTTACATCCTACAGAATAATAGAAAAGCAGAGATCTCAATTACATACATTTGCAAACCTATATTAAGCCCCCAGCCACGGCAAGGCGCCTCTGCTTTTGGTGGTCCTACGCTGTACAATAATAGCACCCACTTTGGGTCATACATATATGGATTTCTAAATTGCGAGCTAACTTACAGGCGGCATCACTGTTCTGTTAGGCGTTTGGCTTCACTGTCCTTCAAAGGCCGCCGCCAGACTCCTGTGAAACCTAGCCAATGGCAGTCTGGGGGCGGGCCAAGAAAGATAGTAATGCCGAACGCTGAGTCCTGGGTGCGCATGGCGGCTGTTGTATACAGTGCTGCCGTCCCGGGATAAAACAAGCCAGCACATACATTACATACATGTATGTTTGTATGTATGTGCTAAGCGCTGCACTATGTATTTGGCGCTGCAACCGCCGCTGGTCCTTTTCACCACAATTTATCAATAAAATGTCCTGGAGTCAGCAGACGCCGGAGTGGAGTAGTAAGGATTAACGTATGGCTTTGTCCCACCCCTAGCCTCTGGGGGTAGGAGCGGCTCTCCCAGATTCTGCATTACAGTACAACTGGCCTGGGCTTTCAGTGCCACTTAGTACAAAAATTGACAAAAAATAAAAAATAAAGTACAAAATACGTTACAAATATAAAAGAATAGAAACCAGCTTTTGATAGCTAAAGGCTACGTTACATGATATAACACATACTGCAGATGGTCCGGCTGCACCCCAAGCCCCTATAATAGGTACCGTATGCCCTTGTACAACACATTTAGGTAAAGACACAAATACAACATTACAGAGTAAGTTCAGTCATATAGGAATCTGCTGTACTGTGACGGCATTCATAGAATAAACCGTGCGATTAGACTGCAGCAGCCACACTAATAATAGTGTCAGTGGGAGGGAGACAGAAGCTCTCAGCCAATCAGCAGTGATGGCTACCTGTCATCATCATCAGCGTGAATCTTGCACCCGCATATTGCATGTGCTTCTGTTTCCTGATCTGCATGAGTCACATCCGTGTGAATGAGCCCTCACTGTACGCGGCCAACACTGGCACACGCCCTCTCTTTATGGGGCGTATTAATCATTCAATATTTGTGCCAATTTCATGAAAACAGCCATTTTCCGGGGATACCTGCAAATATTAAGGATCCCCCGAATGTATGAAGGAGGGACCGCAGCTGATATCTCCATACCTCACAACTGTACCGCATTCAGCGGGACAGTCCTATTTTCCTGGGACTGTTCCACCTGCGGCAGTGCACATCTATTCACAGTGCCGGGGGGAAGCCTGGGGGCAGTCCAGCATTTCTGGAAAGTGCTGGGCATGCCCCCCACAGTGACGCAATCGGAGGGGTCCCATGAGGCACCGTCTCCCTTTCCCGAGCTCTGCCCCCTTTCCCGAGGGGTCCCGGGTAGCGCAGCTACAAAGTTGGAAGGTATGCCATATCTGCTGTGGTCCCTCAATTACAGACAGCAGGAACAGCCCTTGTAGGTTTCTCTGGGGGCTGCAAAGCTGACAGATTTACCAAGTCTGGCCCTGGCAGTTAGCGCCATCTACAGTAGCACCATCTACAGATGCGCTGTAGCCTATGGGCTACACTTTGCACAAATTACCAAGAGGGGATTCCTCTGGAACCCTCCTTGGCACCGCCGCACAATGGGGGTCATTCCAAGTTGATGGCTCGCTGCCGTTTTTTGCTGCGCAGCGATCAGGTAACTACTGTGCATGCGTATGCACCACAATGCGCAGTCGCGTCATATGGTTACAAAGCGGACCATTGCTGAGCGATGGATTTAACGAAGAATCCATTCGCACAGCCGATCGCATGGAGATTGACAGAAAGAGGGCGCTTGTGGGTGGCAACTGACCGTTTTCCTGGAGTGTTTGGAAAAATGCAGGCATGTCTAAGCGTTTGCAGGGCGGGTGTCTGACGTCAATTCCGGGACCAAAAAGACTGAAGTGATCGCAGCGGCTGAGTAAGTCCAGAGCTACTGCAAAGCCGTTCGCACACTTGCAAAGCGAACATACACTCCCCCGTGGGCGGCGACTATGCGTTTGTACGGCTGCAAAAAGTAGCTAGCGAGCGATCAACTCAGAATGACCCCCAATAAGTAGCCAGTAACATATCGCAGGATCAGACTGCTTTCAGAGCCCCTGTCCGTGCAAGTGTTATTTATACATTCGGGTGTAGTAGAGTATGCCGGCGCTCGGGCTCCCGGCGACCAGCATACCTGCGCCGGGAGCCCGAGCGCCGGCATACCGACAGCGTGGCGAGCGCAAAGGAGCCCCTTGCGGGCTCGCCACGCTGCGGGCACGGTGGCGCGTTATGCGCGCCACACTATTTTATTCTCCCTCTAGGGGGGTCGTGGACCCCCACGAGGGAGAATAGTTGTCGGTATCTCGGGTGTCGGGATTCCGGCGCCGGTATACTGTGCGCCGGGATCCCGACATTCGGCATACAGAAGACCACCCATACATTCAGGTGAATGATAATGTTTTATTGCTGCAAACAATGACGATAAGAAACGACTATTATCTGTTCTATAGGATGAACATGCCCCTCTGCGTAAGGAGGCATAAGCACCATATGAATCCCAATCGGCTTAGACAGAGATGCATACTCAGTGTTGGTGCGAGCACGCTGAATAAAAAACACAAATTTGCACCAAGAAAATAAAATATAGCATTCGCAGCAAACTGCACCAGCCCCAACCAAGCAGCATTTATTATAAGCTGATCTCCCCCAGGTTATACAATATTATACAGAGTTGTCCAAACCAGTAATGGTGACTTACCAGCATTGTGTCCCCGTCGGACATGTTTGATCCTTTGGGCTTTTGACATGAAAAACAAGAAAAACAAGATGTTAGTGTGTAATGAGTAACAAGTTATGCGGCTTCCTCCTGTGGGTGGGGCGGGAGCGTGATACTCTGAGCACGGGATAAACTTGCTGCATTATCGTGCTGGTGTTACTTCTGCTGCACGTCTGCACTGTAACAACAGCTGCCCACACGCCCACATAGCAATACACAACGCAGCATACACCTGGTGTCTATACGCCATACGGAGCAAGATTTCCAGCGCGGCCGAGGCGCTCCGAGCGGTACGATTCTTTATATTTTGCGTCTTATTTGCACACTGGGCTGCGACTGTAACCGCACAGGAATTTGTTTTACACACGTACAGTCACAGATGAAGCACAACGGAATTCGGCGTGAGAAAATGCTGCAGTTGCTCGTATTGGAGCACTTCCTATACAGATTCAGACTCAGTCGCACACAGATGTACAAATGTCGCAGGTGAAAGTGATAAGTGCAATCTAGCAAAGCAGTTTTGTCGTTCCCGGTAGTTTTATTTATCCGACCCAGATGCACATTTTCAGAGAGAAAGACGCTCGGCGCGCTGATAATGTTCATTCTAGCACCCTGCACCTGTCGCAACCCGCGCAGTTCCTCTTTCCTGCCTGGGTGTTGCTCTCTGCTGTGGTGCTTCTAGCACACTCTGGTCTGTACCGAAGTGCTGCATCTCAGTTACTTCCACCTTCATTTGTAACTGTGAATTCTGCAAAATGCTTATTTTCAAAGATGCGGCAGTGCTCCGCGCAATTGCAGAGCAGAAGCAAACACTCAGCAGCAAATCTGCTCATCTACAGAAGTTACAGCTGCTCTGCGCACTGCCCACACCGAGTTCTGACTTACTGTACACTCAAGTCTGCCAAATGCTGGATCTGTACCCACACTGCTCTGACTGAGCTGCTCAGTGTGTAGTAGTATGCGGAGGCAGAACCAAGGTGATTAATAAAGCAGCTGATGTCAGTAATGACAGAGGATCAGGCATCCCACACTGTGTCTCACCTGCAGCCCGTCCCTCCCTGTAACGCTCCCAGGTGCAGAGATTAAATGAACGGAGAGGGATGAGTGGGAGGGACGGAGCAGGATAATGATGACATTCCAGCACTGCTGTCCCCGCAGGTGTCATTGGAGAACCAGTACAGACTCACTGTGGATGGGGAAAGGTGACATGCATCCATTCCACCCTGGACTCTAACTGCTCACCTTCTCCCTGCAATTCTCAGAAAATCACCTCATCACACCCCATTGTACAATCCATTTCACTTTTCAAGAGAAAAGTGTCCCGTTATCGTGCGATAACACATGGAATCCGGTATAGTTCCCTGTTCCATGTTTTATCGCGGTTCTGAGGACTTCTTATCGCAGATTATGCTTTGGGTGCGCTGTAATTCCCAATAAATGCCGCATATCGGGGCTAATTGGATAGCTCCAGCTGAATCTATTAGCAGTGATAAATTTCCACAGCTAATTGGATACCAGCCTTGCTCTCCTGTGCATGATTAAAGACAACCAGAAAACATGGCCTGCTGGAGGTACCTGAGGACTGAGAACCTCTGTGTTTTTAGAGCACAGGTTCTCAAACTCGGTCCTCAGGACCCCACACAGTGCATGTTTTGCAGGTCTCCTCACAGAATCGCAAATGAAATAATTAGCTCCACCTGTGGACCTTTTAAAATGTGTCAGTGAGTAATTAACACACCTGTGCACTTGCTGGGTTACCTGCAAAACATGCACTGTGTGGGGTCCTGAGGACCGAGTTTGAGAACCACTGGTTTAGAGGGATCTATAACACAGGTTCTCAAACTCGGTCCTCAGGACCCCACACGGTGCATGTTTTGCAGGTCTCCTCATAGAATCCCAAGTCAAATAATTAGCACCACCTGTGAACCTTTTAAAATGTGTCTGTAAGTAATTAATACACCTATGCTCCTGCTGGGTTACCTGCAAAACATGCACTGTGTGGGCAGGGCCGGCGCCACCATTAGGCAGCTTTAGGCAGCTGCCTATGGGCGCCGGCCACTGGAGGGCGGCACCGCACGCTGCAGAGAAATGCGTCTTTTCTTTTATTCCCTTATGTGTGCTCCTCGTCTTTCTTATGAGACTTGGAGCCGCCCATCAATTACCAGCCGGCGCTGACAGAGTGAGTCAGTGCACTCCCTCTGCAATCCTCCCCGAGCACCCACCCCCCCGCGATATCACCTGGCATTTCCCACCCCACACCACAACAGCATCTCCTCCCCGCCCCCCTTCCAATCGCATCCCGCATTTTCTCTTCCTCCAAACCTACCGTTAATGACCACCGTCGCCGCCAAACCCCCCCCCCCTCCCCAGCAAATTGGGCAGCTTTCCATTCAGCCTCCCCTCACCTCCGCCCCCCCCCCCCCCCCGCCCATGACCGCATCCTGCATATTCTCTCCTACGATTCATGATATCCCCCCTTCCCCGCTGAACAAACTGACCAGCTGTCAACTTTGTGCAGCTAGCTGGGCGCATGGAAGGAGGCTGGATCCCTGCGTTAGGAGGAGGAGACAGTGAGTAAAGAATAAGTAAAGACAGGCTGTATTCATTCTCTTTTTTTTTTTTTTTTTTTTTTCTTTTACTGTGAGCAACTAAATTTGAGTTTTAGGCTGTGGTTTTATATATATATATATTTTATATATATATATATACATACATATATATATATATATATATATATATATATGTGTGTGTGTGTGTGTGTGTGTGTGTGTGTGTGTGTGTGTGTGTGTGTATGTATGTATGTGTATATATATATATATATATATATATTTCTACTAATGTGTGTGTGTGTGTGTGTGTGTGTGTGTGTGTAAATATATATATATATATTCCATTACAGCAGGCGGCACTCCACGGACTTTTTATGAAAAAAACAGCCATTGCAGCTAATTCATGTCATCAATGTTTCAGATGTTTAATCCTACACCTTTCATCAGGTGTAGGATTAAACACCTGAAACGTTGATGACATGAATTAGCTGCAATGGCTGTTGTTTTTTCATAAAAAGTCAGTGGAGTGCCGCCTGCTGTAATGGAATGTTAGTATGGGGGCTGGCTGGTAACCCAAGGGAAGGCACCCAGGCATTACTTCTCAGTTTAGTGGAGTGCCAGTTATATATATATATATATATATATATATATATATATATACATATACATACATTGTAGAGTGTGTGTGTGTATATATATATATATATATATATATATAATGTAGTATAATGCCAACAACTATTCTCCCTCTGAGGGGAGAATAAAAACTGTGGTGCGCAAAGTGCTTCAACGTGCCCGCAGCGTGGTGAGCAAAGCTGCAGACATTTTGGCGTCCGGCATCCCACTGCCAGGATTCTGTTCACCGGGATGCCAGCTGCCGGTGTATATGTGTATATATATATATATATATATATATATATATAATGTAGTATAATGCCAACAACTATTCTCCCTCTGAGGGGAGAATAAAAAATGTGGTGCGCAAAGTGCTTCAACGTGCCCGCAGCGTGGTGAGCAAAGCTGCAGACATTTTGGCGTCCGGCATCCCACTGCCAGGATTCTGTTCACCGGGATGCCAGCTGCCGGTGTATATATATATATATATATATCAGAATGATCAACTCCTGCACTGTATGTCTATATACCCAGGGGCGGAACTGCAATGGAGACTTTTGCCGCCGGGCTCCAGCCCTGAAGGGGGCACTTTCTCCATTGTCCACCAGCTGTTCCGTGCCCTTCCCACTATAATATACAGAGGAGCCCAGTGTATACAACCCAGGGCCCTACTTATGGCCGCACGGCCCGCGCCGCACTATTATCCACTCTTTAAGGTACCCAGCCTGACAGCCCCGCCCACTGCCATCTTCACTAGCGGCAGCACTGCCAGCGGTGGGGTGCGCCGAGCATCTCGCTCCACCACAGACAGCCAAGAAGCGCTGCAGCTTCCAGCCTGCATGCTCCGCTCCCTCCTGACTCCTGGCTTCTGCTGCCTCCCAGTCCACAAGTGAAGTGATCTAGGAGGAAACTATATGCTACCGATCCAGGAGCCAGATGCTGGAAGTGCCTAGTGGGAACCAAAGAGTATGTGGTGGAGGAAAGTGATTATGGGCGGGATGTACTAAAGGAAAAATGCGGTAAAACCCCTGTTTTCGGGGGTTTTACCGCATTTTCATATGTTCTAAGGCCCCTTCGCTGCGATTACGCCTCCGGGTTTGATGGCGATACCCCATAGAAGCCTATGGGCTTCTTACCGCCGCCGCATCCCGCCGCCGACCTACGCCACTCACAACAATCTCTCTACCCCCGGCCCCCTCCTCCTTCTCCCCCGCAGCACAGCCTTGTCTCCTTTCAGCTGCAGGGGGGAGAAGGAGGATCACGGGGACTCCCTGCACGTCACCACCCGGGGCTGGGAGGTGACGGAAGCCGCCACTAACCTTGTCCTGTGGAACATCACTGATCGCAGGACACCCCTGGCATCGCTCTGTGATACTAATCACATATGCGAGTACATATGCGATTAGTATCATTGCGTTGACCAGCGATGACCCACGATCAGTGACAGTACATCCCGCCCTATGACTGTGATAGAGGAGTAGAGAGGCACAGGTATGGGACGGGAGAACGGCGCGTGGTGCAGGGCTCGGAAGTGGCTGAGCGTTTGGCCTGTTAGGTACTGTACCGGAGTGTCAGGTAGCTGCCCACAATGCCCGCTGCTCACAGGGTCCATTTACTTAGTCATCCATCTCTCCTGTCCCTGTCACCGTGTCACCTCTCTGCTGGCCCTGTCATCTCTCTTTACTGACCCTTATGTTCTGTCCCCGCCCCCCCTGTCCTGTCCCTGTCACTCCTGTGCTGGCCCTGTCTCCCCTCTCTCCTGTCCTCGTCCTGTCCCTTTTAACCCTTTCTTCTATCCCTTCGGTACTGTCCTGGTACCTTTTGTCTTGGTTCTGCCCCTGTCACCTCTATTTGGTCCCTGTCACCTTTGCTGTCCCTGTCATCTCTCTCTGCTGACCCTTCTGTTCTGTCCCCCCTGTCCAGTACCTGACATCCCTGTCCTGCCCCTGTCACTCCGTGCTGACCCTGTCTCCCCTCTCTCCTGTCCCTACCACCCTGTTCTGTCCCTGTCACCCTCTCCTGACCCTGTTAACTCTCTCTCTCCTATCCCTTTAGTTCTGTCCTGGTTCTGCCCCTGTCGCCTCTATTTGATCTCTGCCATCTTTGTTCTGGCACTGTCACCCCTCAGTCCTGTGCCCTCTGTTCTTTACTGTCCCTGTCCCTTTACCCTCTGTCACCTATGTTCTGACCCTGTCATGTCTCTCTTGTGCCTGTCACATCTGTCTTGGTTATCTTTCTTGCCCTGTCATTTTGGTTCTTTCCCAATGTACTGTCCCTATAATCTTTGTATTGGCCCTTTCACCCTTCTCTCCTGTCCCCTCTGTTCTGTCCTGGCCCTGTCACCCTTGTCCTGCGCCTGTTGTCTCTGTCTTAGTCTGTCCTGGTCCCACTGGACTGTCCCTTTCATCTCAGTACTGGCCCTGTCACCTCTGTCCTGGCACTGTCCCTCTTGGTCCTGTCACCTTTGACCTATTCACAAATTGTATATTCCCCTTTTTTTTTTTTCAAGTGTTGGGGGCACCAAACTCTAACTTGCCTCCGGGCGTTGGGAATGAACTTATGCCACTGTATATACCCGCTGCTTGTTCCCCTCCTCTGGCGGGACCAGTTGTTAGTACTACTAATCAAGCTACTGGCACATGCTTGTTGTATTCAGTGCTTGCCGGCTTACACTCTATAGGTAGCATTGATACACGAGGATACGTGCTACCTATTATTACCAGATGATTGGGTATAAGATGCTAGTGGTCAGATTGTTTGAAATCCCGATTGGGGCAGTGGAGGTAAGTATTCCTAATCCTAACCCTCCCTCCCCGCAGCCTAACCCTAACCCAAACCCTCCCCTTCCCACAGCCTAACATTAACCTCCCAAGTATACTTGCGTTCGGAATTCCGGCTGTCGTGATTCCGGCGTTGGCATTCTGACAGGTCTTGGGATTCGAGCGCTGGTATCCCAACTACATCCCTTACCAGTTATTTATATAGCGCACACATATTCTGCAGGACTTTACAGAGCATATTTGGCCATTCACATCAGTCCCTGCCCCAGTGGAGCTTACACTCTATATTCCCTATCACATGCACACGCACACACATTCACACTATTGTTCATTTTTGTATGAAGCCAATTAACCTACCAGTATATCTTTGGATTGTGGGAGGAAACCGGAGTACCCGGAGGAAACCCACGCAAGTATGGGGAGAATATACAAACTCCACACAGTTAGAGCCATGCTGGGAATCAAACCCATGATCTCAGTGCTGTGAGGCAGTAATGCTAACCATTACTCTGTCTGTGCTATTGCATAAAGGTCCATGCAGATAGCAAATGTTCTTAATGGGCTGTATGCTACGGTCACCCAGCACTGTTGGCCAGGGGTCAGGAGGATGTAAAAGTGAGGAAACACAAAATATGTAAGGTTATGTGTGGACTGTACAGAGTGTATGTGTTAAGGTTATGTGGGTGGGTCCGGAACGTATAAGACCTTGCGTACACACTTTCACCTGAAGGATTGGGAAGTAGTGGTCTGGGGGGGGGGGCTGAAGTTTTGTCTAGGGTGCCAGGAAACCTTGCACCGGCCCTGTGTGTGGGGTCCTGAGGACCGAGTTTGAGAACCTGTGATCTATAACATAACAGAACAACATACAGGAGAGGGAGTCTGAGGCCAGGAAATAAGTTACCTGTTGTCTATGGTCTTCTGTCGCTGGCCGGTAAGAATGTGGAGGGCTGGTGTGGAATTAGCATTATCCTGTATACAGGATATATCCAGTTCTATGCCGCTGACTGCTGGATCTGCACAGACGTTACGTCTCCAGTCTCTCGTGGACTGGCATACTGACTCTGTCTGTTTAGTTTTGGGGCAGATCTAGGTTTCCAGGACATGCTCAGTTATTACATCTCTGTCCCGTCAGTCCTGGCTCTAGGACAAAGGGAGTCACCTATTTACTCTGGTTGCAGAGCTCAGTAATATAATTATATTATAAGTCGCCTACGGCCTCACCTACAGCAAATGCAGCAACAGGGGCAGCGCCGGGGGAAGTGTAGTTCCAGGAACAAGGAATCTGGTGCAAATGCAGTTCTTCTGCTAGAGATTTTTTTTGTGTGTGTGTGTGTGTGTGTGTGTGTGTTTTGTGTGTGTGTTTTGTGTGTGTGTGTTTTTTTTGTTTTGTTTTTTTTCTTGGAACCAAATAATACAGTAAATCACGGAAAGCACCAGGTAAGGCTCTGCATACTAGACTCTGCACCAGGTATGGGTCTGTATGTTATACACACGACCTGTGGCTCAACTTCAGAGGCCTGGCACTGGACGTGGCACAGTATAATATACTGGGAATCATATGTGACAAGTTGTATACTTGGTAGCAGATATGGCTCAGCTTTGTATGCATGGAACTAGGCACAGCTCAGAGCATCAAACTAAGGGGGTTATTCAGAGTTGTTAGCAAACCAAAAGAGCACACTAATGGGCAAAACCATGTGCACTGCAGTTGGGGCAGATGCCAGTACCCCCAGAGCCCACCACCTGCTGCCAGTACCTCCAGAGCCCGCCACCAGAGTCCAGCAACTCCAGAGCCCGCACCTGCTGCCAGGACCTCCAGAGCCCGCCTCCTGCCTCCAGCACCTCCAGAGTCCGCCTCCTGCCTCCAGCACCTCCAGAGTCCGCCACCTGCTGCCAGCACCTCCATAGTCCAGTATCTCCAGAGCCTGCTGCCAGTACCTCCAGAGCCCGCCACCTGCTGCCAGTACCTCCAGAGCCCGCCACCTGCTGCCAGCACCTCCAGAGCCCGCCACCTGCTGCCAGTACCTCCAGAGCCCGCCACCTGCTGCCAGTACCTCCAGAGCCCGCCACCTTCTGCCAGCACCTCCAGAGCCCGCCACCTGCTGTCAGCACCTCCAGAGCCTGCTGCCAGCACCTCCAGAGCCCGCCACCTGCTGCCAGTACCTCCAGAGCCCGCCACCAGAGTCCAGCAACTCCAGAGCCCGCACCTGCTGCCAGGACCTCCAGAGCCCGCCTCCTGCCTCCAGCACCTCCAGAGTCCGCCTCCTGCCTCCAGAGTCCGCCACCTGCTGCCAGCACCTCCATAGTCCAGTATCTCCAGAGCCTGCTGCCAGTACCTCCAGAGCCCGCCACCTGCTGCCAGCACTTTCAGAGCCCGCCACCTGCTGTCAGCACCTCCAGAGCCCGCCACCTGCTGCCAGCACCTCCAGAGCCCGCCACCTGCTGCCAGCACCTCCAGAGCCCGCCACCTGCACCTCCAGAGCCCGCCACCTGCTGTCAGCACCTCCAGAGCCTGCTGCCAGTACCTCCAGAGCCCGCCACCTGCTGTCAGCACCTCCAGAGCCTGCTGCCAGTACCTCCAGAGCCCGCCACCTGCTGCCAGTACCTCCAGAGCCCACTACCTGCACCTCCAGAGCCCGCCAGCTGCTGCTAGCACCTCCATAGTCCAGTACCTCCAGAGCCTGCTGCCAGTACCTCCAGAGCCCGCCACCAGAGTCCAGCAACTCCAGAGCCCGCACCTGCTGCCAGGACCTCCAGAGCCCGCCTCCTGCCTCCAGCACCTCCAGAGTCCGCCTCCTGCCTACAGAGTCCGCCACCTGCTGCCATCACCTCCATAGTCCAGTATCTCCAGAGCCTGCTGCCAGTACCTCCAGAGCCCGCCACCTGCTGCCAGCACCTCCAGAGCCCGCCACCTGCTGTCAGCACCTCCAGAGCCTGCTGCCAGCACCTCCAGAGCCCGCCACCTGCTGCCAGCACCTCCAGAGCCCGCCACCTGCACCTCTAGAGCCCGCCACCTGCTGTCAGCACCTCCAGAGCCTGCTGCCAGTACCTCCAGAGCCCGCCACCTGCTGTCAGCACCTCCAGAGCCTGCTGCCAGTACCTCCAGAGCCCGCCACCTGCTGCCAGTACCTCCAGAGCCGCCTACCTGCACCTCCAGAGCCCGCCAGCTGCTGCTAGCACCTCCATAGTCCAGTACCTCCAGAGCCTGCTGCCAGTACCTCCAGAGCCCGCCACCTGCTGCCAGCACCTCCATAGTCCAGTATCTCCAGAGCCTGCTGCCAGTACCTCCAGAGCCCGCCACTTGCTGCCAGCACCTCCAGAGCCCACCACCTGCTGTCAGCACCTCCAGAGCCTGCTGCCAGCACCTCCAGAGCCCGCCACCTGCTGCCAGCACCTCCAGAGCCCGCCACCTGCACCTCCAGAGCCCGCCACCTGCTGTCAGCACCTCCAGAGCCTGCTGCCAGTACCTCCAGAGCCCGCCACCTGCTGCCAGTACCTCCAGAGCCCGCCACCTGCTGCCAGTACCTCCAGAGCCCACTACCTGCACCTCCATAGTCCAGTACCTCCAGAGCCTGCTGCCAGTACCTCCAGAGCCCACCACCTGCTGCCAGCACCTCCAGAGCCCGCCACCTGCACCTCCAGAGCCCGCCACCTACACCTCCAGAGCCCGCTGCCAGAGTCTAGCACCTCCAGAGCCCGCCACCTGCTGTCAGCACCTCCAGAGCCTGCTGCCAGTACCTCCAGAGCCCGCCACCTCCTGTCAGCACCTCCAGAGCCCGCCACCTGCACCTCCAGAGCCCACCACCTGCTGTCAGCACCTCCAGAGCCTGCTGCCAGTACCTCCAGAGCCCGCCACCTGCACCTCCAGAGCCCGCCACCTGCTGTCAGCACCTCCAGAGCCCGCCACCTGCTTACTGTCGGCTTAAGGGAACAGATAGCAGGGCAGGCTTCATGTGGCAATGAGGAAAACTTACAGGCAAATATATTCTTTTTATTTTAGAATTGAACTCCACTGAGTGTGTGTGTGTAAAACATAATAAATAAAAATAATAATAATTATATATATCTAGATATCTCCACTTCTAAAATCCCACACTTTAATAAATATACCGCTTACTGTTCACAGCCCCATAATGATTTCTACTCAGGAGCCGGGTTTGTATCACCAGTTTCCCTGTTTACGTACTGTACGCTGTGGTTCACTGGAAACCTGTTGTCCTGTCAGACAGAGTCAGAGTTGCATTCTACCATAGTATAACCGCTAATAATACATCTAAATAGGGGGCACTCAGAGGATATAGAAAAGGCTCATCGCCACGTCCTCTGGCCCCAGTGCCACCTGAGACTGTTGGAGGAAGATGGACGTGCTACAATATGTGTAGGCGTATGATGTTGTTGCGGCGTGCAGGTGGAGAAGCATCGTGTGTATGTAGCTACTCGTTGTTCATTACCTTTTTTTTCTGAATTTTTCTGTAACTTTCTTTAACAAGTGAGGTTGTACATACATTAATTTCCAAGAGTATTTAACCCTATAAAAGTCAACAGATTTGTCCACATTACAATTGACAATTGCATGTAATACATTGTCTGGAGCAAGGGAACTGATTTAGGTTCGGACGGATTTCCGATAATCAGAAAGCTGCGTGAAAACAGCAACAACAACCGAACCTGAATCAGTCTTAATGCCTGTGTTATCTGTAATACAGACAGTCTGTCAATGTTTTAGGGGGTTAAATACTTTTGCAAACCGCAGTAAATGCTCACAGGTCAACACCGACAACAAATACAGAGCATGTTTACAATACAATGAAAGGCGGGACCGTTACCACACAATCGGCTCGGCTGTATCTATAAACCGTAAGTATAGGATCCATATTTATTTACATTTTGGGAAAAAACTAAATAATGGGGACAAAAAGGAGCGAAATGTGAAAGGGGCAGAGGTATGGGACACTGAGAAGGGTGGGGGGCGATCCAGGTGGCTATTCATCCTCTTTGAGGCACAGTGAGATGACAATTACCCCGTGGCTTCACCTCATGTCTGTGAGGCTCAGAAGACAAAAGATGTGTAGGGAAGGCTAGATAAGGGCAGATGCTCCACTCTGGGGGGAGTTTTACAACATATATTATAGAAAACAATTAAGCAACCAACATGTTTAAACCTTAGGGTACAACTAGGGTTAGGGTTCCTCCTTACACGTTCTCCGTTCCCAAAATACTGTTTTTAAAAACACTGGTTTCTACGTCAGGTGAATTATACAGAAGACAAAACACAACACCCATATGAACGCCCAGCCACTTGTAATAGAATAAATCACCTTTATTTACAGTATATTTTACAGGACACATATGTTATCTGCCACCATAGCACACTGTGGTATGACACCGCTGGGAGCTATATACACAATGGCTGGAAAGGTGGTTACAGTGCATGGGACCTGCTCACTGCAGGCGGCCATTTTGTTGGCTGAATGTTGGTTCATGAGCGTGCGGTCTATCATCCGTTTCCACAGAAACCTGCACCGTGTAAGCATTTAGCCATGAGGTGTCAGTAGCGCCATTGCTTCCTTTCAGTCGTGTAACTATTGGTTTAGCAGACAAAATGGCTGCCCTGTGTGTAGTGATGAATAACAGATGTCTGAATGCATAATGCAGGTTACACAATTGCAGGAGGATTACCTAATATATGGACATAATTCCTGGTTACCAGAGAACACGTCTACCAGGTAAGATGACGGTGTGGAAGCTGCCATGAGAACTTCCACTGACAGACACAGGGCCAACACTAGTGACAAGTAGTAGTGACCACTCTAACTGGAAATGGAAGGTGTTCCTGGGGAATTTTATCACATCTTATGCCCTGTTTTTGCAGATGCCAAAGCAGGCATAAATACCCCCGCATGCTGTCGTCATGGCTTCCAATCCAAAAGATGAGGCATTAAACAAACCCCCCCCCCCCCCCCCCTTCCGAACATGACCCAAAGTGAAACCTGCATCTTCTATGAATTATAGGTAAAGTGATCCCCGCCTGTAGCAAACTGCTGACACACCGGTCCATTCGCCAATTTCCCGCCGCCAGGTCTGCGCACGTGAATATCTTACTCTGCAAATAGATTTTAAAAATACTGTACATACATTTTCTCTTGTTCTAATTCTGGGACAATAAATGGCATTAACATAATACACCTCACACGTTCCGGTCACAGATATTACTCCAATCATTATTACGCTATAATAAATCTTTTATATTCTCTAGGAGACTTTCTTTTTAAATAATATGAATCACTTTGTATAAATCTCATCTTGTGCTTGCAGCCTATACAGTTTACAGTAAGGAACATAAAGCCACACGTATGTGTATGATAAGTATGTATACAAACTATAATGCTACACGTAATGTATACAGGTGTATAGATCTATATCCATCTAGGTATATACCATCTACACATTACCCCCGCATCTGCCACGGAACATAGAACAGTTATATACAGTGTTACACAGATGTAAAGTAATAAAATGGAGTTTGCACCATGGAATTTCCTACGCAATGACGTATTTATCTATGCCGCGCTGTCCTTGTAGATAGAAGGCGATATAGCATTCTGTGCCGCGTTAGGAGATCTGGCATCCGCTATCCTTCTGGGGTTTTAAGTCCGGTTCCTTCATTGGTTTCACTTCTTCTTCCTTCTTGGGTTTAGCCTGGAGATATTAACAGAACGTCATTATCTCATAGGTACAGAGAGAGGCACTGGGGTAAGAGGTAGGTAGGTGTGTGTAACTAGAGAACAAGACACTGGGGTAAGCGGTAGGTAGGTATATAAAATTATAGAAAGAGGCACTGGAGTGGGTATATGCAACTACAGAAAGAGGCACTGGAGTAAGCGGTAGGTAGGTATATAAAATTATAGAAAGAGGCACTGGAGTGGGTATATGCAACTACAGAAAGAGGCACTGGAGTAAGCGGTAGGTAGGTATATAAAATTATAGAAAGAGGCACTGGAGTGGTTATATGCAACTACAGAAAGAGGCACTGGAGTAAGCGGTAGGTAGTTATATAAAATTATAGAAAGAGGCACTGGGGTGGTTATATGCAACTACAGAAAGAGGAACTGGGGTAAGTGGTAGGTAGGTGTGTGTAACTAGAGAACAAGACACTGGGGTAAGCGGTAGGTAGGTAGGTGTGTGTAACTAGAGAACAAGACACTGGGGTAAGTGGTAGGTAGGTGTGTGTAACTAGAGAACAAGACACTGGGGTAAGTGGTAGGTAGGTCTGTGTAACTAGAGAACAAGACACTGGGGTAAGCGGTAGGTAGGTAGGTGTGTGTAACTAGAGAACAAGACACTGGGGTAAGTGGTAGGTAGGTTCATGTTCTTACACTCTCATCCTTTGGCCTCTTTGTCAGGTCGAACCCAGCTTGCGTCTCCACAGTCCACTGTGGGCTGAGGGCAGGGAATTCAAAAGGCACAGGCTCCACCAGACCGTAATTGGCCTTCAGCTCCAGCTGTGGCGCCTCCGGGGGGACTTTCTGGAAATAACTGGAAAACAGACTTTTGTGCTTGAATAAAAGCAGCAATTCCCAGGTACAGACTGAAAGCAACAGTGTTCCACGGTTCTAGAATAATGTTCTAGGTGTATAAGACATAAAACAGGCGACATGAGAGACGATTCGCCAGTAGGCGTGCGCACGGAGTGACGGGATCGGCATACAAAGTAGCCACGAATGCGTGTAGCCAAACTGGACACCAGTCCATTAATGTGGTCTGCAGGGTAGCAGTCAGCGGCCATTAGGGTTTACAGGCTTGCCCAAAAAATAAGAATTTACTTACCGATAATTCTATTTCTCGGAGTCCGTAGTGGATGCTGGGGTTCCTGAAAGGACCATGGGGAATAGCGGCTCCGCAGGAGACAGGGCACAAAAAGTAAAGCTTTAGGATCAGGTGGTGTGCACTGGCTCCTCCCCCTATGACCCTCCTCCAAGCCTCAGTTAGGTACTGTGCCCGGACGAGCGTACACAATAAGGAAGGATTTATGAATCCCGGGTAAGACTCATACCAGCCACACCAATCACACTGTACAACCTGTGATCTGAACCCAGTTAACAGTATGATAACAGCGGAGCCTCTGAAAAGATGGCTCACAACAATAATAACCCGATTTTTGTAACTATGTACAAGTAATGCAGATAATCCGCACTTGGGATGGGCGCCCAGCATCCACTACGGACTCCGAGAAATAGAATTATCGGTAAGTAAATTCTTATTTTCTCTATCGTCCTAGTGGATGCTGGGGTTCCTGAAAGGACCATGGGGATTATACCAAAGCTCCCAAACGGGCGGGAGAGTGCGGATGACTCTGCAGCACCGAATGAGAGAACTCCAGGTCCTCCTTAGCCAGGGTATCAAATTTGTAGGATTTTACAAACGTGTTTGCCCCTGACTAAATAGCCGCTCGGCAAAGTTGTAAAGCCGAGACCCCTCGGGCAGCCGCCCAAGATGAGCCCACCTTCCTCGTGGAATGGGCATTTACATATTTTGGCTGTGGCAGGCCTGCCACAGAATGTGCAAGCTGAATTGTATTACACATCCAACTAGCAAAGTCTGCTTAAAAGCAAGAGCACCCAGTTTGTTGGGTGCATACAGGATAACAGCAAGTCAGTTTTCCTGACTCCAGCCGTCCTGGAACCTATATTTTCAGGGCCCTGACCTCATCTAGCAACTTGGAGTCCTCCAAGTCCCTAGTAGGCGCAAGACACCACAATAAGCTGGTTCAGGTGAAACACTGACACCACCTTAGGGAGAGAACTGGGGACGAGTCCGCAGCTCTGCCCTGTCCGAATGGACAAACAGATATGGGCTTTTTTGAGAAAAAAAAAAAAAACCACCAATTTGACACTCGCCTGGTCCAGGCCAGGTCCAAGAGCATGTTCACTTTTCATGTGAGATGCTTCAAATCCACAGATTTGACTGGTTTTAAACCAATGTGTTTTGAGGAATCCCAGAACTACGTTGAGATCCCACAGTGCCACTGGAGGCACAAAAGGGGGTTGTATATTGCAATACTCCCTTGACAAACTTCTGGACTTCAGGAACTGAAGCCAATTCTTTCTGGAAGAAAAATCGACAGGGCCGAAATTTGAACCTTAATGGACCCCAATTTGAGGCCCATAGACACTCCTGTTTTCAAGAAATGCAGGAATCGACCGAGTTGAAATTTCTTCGTGGGGCCTTCCTGGCCTCACACCACGCAACATATTTTCGCCACATGTGGTGATAATGTTGTGCGGTCACCTCCTTTCTGGCTTTGACCAGGGTAGGAATGACCTCTTCCTGAATGCCTTTTCCCTTAGGATCCGGCGTTCCACCGCCATGCCGTCAAACGCAGCTGCGGTAAGTCTTGGAACAGACATGGTACTTGCTGAAACAAGTCCCTTCTTAGCGGCAGAGGCCATAAGTCCTCTGTGAGCATCTCTTGAAGTTCCGGGTACCAAGTCCTTCTTGGCCAATCCGGAGCCATGAGTATAGTTCTTACTCCTCTACGTCTTATAATTCTCAGTACCGTAGGTATGAAAAGCAGAGGATGGAACACATACACCGACTGGTACACCCACGGTGTTACCAGAACGTCCACAGCTATTGCCTGAGGGTCTCTTAACCTGGCGCAATACCTGTCCCGTTTTTTGTTCAGACGGGACGCCATCATGTCCACCTTTGGTAATTCCCAACGGTTTACAATTATGTGGAAAACTTCCCCATGAAGTTCCCACTCTGCCGGGTGGAGGTCGTGCCTACTGAGGAAGTCTGCTTCCCAGTTTCCATTCCCGGAATGAAACACTGCTGACAGTGTTATCACATGATTTTCCGCCCAGCGAAAAGTCCTTGCAGTTTTTGCCACTGCCCTCCTGCTTCTTGTGCCGCCCTGTCTATTTACGTGGGCGACTGCCGTGATGTTTTATCCCACTGGATCAATACCGGCTGACCTTGAAGCAGAGGTCTTGCTAAGCTTAGAGCATTATAAATTTACCCTTAGCTATATTTATGTGGAGAAAAATCTCCAGACTTGATCACACTCCCTGGAAATTTTTTCCTTGTGTGACTGCTCCCCAGCCTCTCGGGCTGGCCTCCGTGGTCACCAACATCCAAAACTGAATGCCGAATCTGCGGCCCTCTAGAAGATGAGCACTCTGTAACCACCACAGGAGAGACACCCTTGTCCTTGGATATAGGGTTATCCGCTGATGCATCTGAAGATGCGATCCGGACCATTTGTCCAGCAGATCCCACTGAAAAGTTCTTGCATGAAATCTGCCGACTGGAATTGCTTCGAAGGAAGTCACCATTTTTTTTACCATGGCCCTTGTGCAATGATGCACTGATTTTAGGAGGTTCCTGACTAGCTCGGATAACTCCCTGGCTTTCTCTTCCGGGAGAAACACCTTTTTCTGGACTGTGTCCAGAATCATCCCTAAGCACAGGAGACTTGTTGTCGGGATCAGCTGCGATTTTGGAATATTTAGAATCCACTCCTGCTGTTGTAACAGTATCCGAGATAGTGCTACTCCGACCTCCAACTGTTCCCTGGACTTTGCCCTTATCAGGAGATCGTCCAAGTAAGGGATAATTAAGACGCCTTTTCTTCGAAGAAGAACCATCATTTCGGCCATTACCTTGGTAAAGACCCGGGGTGCCGTAGACAATCCAAACGGCAGCGTCTGAAACTGATAGTGACAGTTCTGTACCACGAACCTGAGGTACCCTTAGTGATAAGGGCAAATTTGGGACATGGCCCGGTTCGTTATCACTGCTCTGAGTGACTCCATCTTGATTTGAACCTTTGTAAGTGTTCAAATTTTTTTAGATTTAGAATAGGTCTCACCTAGCCTTCTGGCTTCAGTACCACAATATAGTGTGGAATAATACCCCTTTTCTTGTTGTAGGAGGGGTAATTTAATTATCACCTGCTGGGAATACAGCTCGTGAATTTTTTCCCATACTGCCTCCTTGTCGGAGGGAGACCTTGGTAAAGCAGACTTCAGGAGCCTGCGCAGGGGAAACGTCTCGACATTCCAAACTGTACCCCTGGGATACTACTTGTAGGATCCAGGGGTCCTGTACGGTCTCAGCGTCATGCTGAGAGCTTGTCAGAAGCGGTGGAACGCTTCTGTTCCTGGGAATGGGCTGCCTGCTGCAGTCTTCTTCCCTTTCCTCTATCCCTGGGCAGATATGACTCTTATAGGGACGAAAGGACTGAAGCTGAAAAGACGGTGTCTTTTTCTGCAGAGATGTGACTTAGGGTAAAAAACGGTGGATTTTCCAGCAGTTGCCGTGGCCACCAGGTCCGATGGACCGACCCCAAATAACTCCTCTTCCTTTATACGGCAATACACCTTTGTGCCGTTTGGAATCTGCATCACCTGACCACTGTCGTGTCCATAAACATCTTCTGGCAGATATGGACATCGCACTTACTCTTGATGCCAGAGTGCAAATATCCCTCTGTGCATCTCGCATATATAGAAATACATCCTTTAAATGCTCTATAGTCAATAAAATACTGTCCCTGTCAAGGGTATCAATATTTTTAGTCAGGGAATCCGACCAAGCCACCCCAGCTCTGCACATCCAGGCTGAGGCGATCGCTGGTCGCAGTATAACACCAGTATGTGTGTATATACTTTTTATGATATTTTTCCAGCCTCCTGTCAGCTGGCTCCTTGAGGACGGCCCTATCTATAGACGGTACCGCCACTTGTTCTGATAAGCGTGTGAGCGCCTTATCCACCCTAAGGGGTGTTTCCCAACGCGCCCTAACTTCTGGCGGGAAAGGGTATACCGCCCATATTTTCTATCGGGGGGAACCCACGCATCATCACACACTTCATTTAATTTATCTGATTCAGGAAAAACTACGGTAGTTTTTTCACATCCCACATAATACCCTCTTTTGTGGTACTTGTAGTATCAGAAATATGTAACACCTCCTTCATTGCCCTTAACGTGTGGCCCTAATAAGGAATACGTTTGTTTATTCACCGTCGACACTGGATTCAGTGTCCCTGTCTGTGTCTGTGTCGACCGACTAAAGTAAACGGGCGTTTTAAAAAACCCTGACGGTGTTTTTGAGACGTCTGGACCGGTACTAATTGTTTGTCGGCCGTCTCATGTCGTCAACCGACCTTGGCGCGTGTTGACATTATCACGTAATTCCCTAAATAAGCCATCCATTCCGGTGTCGACTCCCTAGAGAGTGACATCACCATTACAGGCAATTGCTCCGCCTCCTCACCAACATCGTCCTCATACATGTCGACACACTCGTACCGACACACAGCACACACACAGGGAATGCTCTGATAGAGGACAGGACCCACTAGCCCTTTGGAGAGACAGAGGGAGAGTTTGCCAGCACACACCAAAAACGCTATAATTATATAGGGACAACCTTATATAAGTGTTTTCCCTTATAGCATCTTTTTTATATATTTCTAACGCCAAATTAGTGCCCCCCCTCTCTGTTTTAACCCTGTTTCTGTAGTGCAGTGCAGGGGAGAGCCTGGGAGCCTTCCCTCCAGCCTTTCTGTGAGGGAAAATGGCGCTGTGTGCTGAGGAGATAGGCCCCGCCCCTTTTTCGGCGGCCTCGTCTCCCGCTCTTAACGGATTCTGGCAGGGGTTAAATATCTCCATATAGCCCCCGGAGGCTATATGTGAGGTATTTTTAGCCAAAAAAGGTTTTCATTTGCCTCCCAGGGCGCCCCCCTACCAGCGCCCTGCACCCTCAGTGACTGCCGTGTGAAGTGTGCTGAGAGGAAAATGGCGCACAGCTGCAGTGCTGTGCGCTACCTTAAGAAGACTGAGGAGTCTTCTGCCGCCGATTCTGGACCTCTTCTCGTTTCAGCATCTGCAAGGGGGCCGGCGGCGAGGCTCCGGTGACCATCCAGGCTGTACCTGTGATCGTCCCTCTGGAGCTAATGTCCAGTAGCCAAGAAGCCAATCCATCCTGCACGCAGGTGAGTTCACTTCTTCTCCCCTAAGTCCCTCGTTGCAGTGATCCTGTTGCCAGCAGGACTCACTGTAAAATAAAAAACCTAAGCTAAACTTTTCTAAGCAGCTCTTTAGGAGAGCCACCTAGATTGCACCCTTCTCGGCCGGGCACAAAAATCTAACTGAGGCTTGGAGGAGGGTCATAGGGGGAGGAGCCAGTGCACACCACCTGATCCTAAAGCTTTACTTTTTGTGCCCTGTCTCCTGCGGAGCCGCTATTCCCCATGGTCCTTTCAGGAACCCCAGCATCCACTAGGACGATAGAGAAACAATGTGATTATGCCTAGTAAGTCTGTAGAGAACATCCCTTACGCAATGCTGTGCAGGAACGCTAGCTGAAAGTACTATTACTATATATCGAAGGGTAACACGCAAACGTGTCCAGTCCACACTGCTTACATGAATCCGTTCTCCCGCTTGCACTTCTCCAGTGTGTTCTTCAGCAGAGAGCCCAGTTTCCTGAAGAAGAGGTGACCCGAGGGCTTTGCAGTGGTTCCGGGGCCCTTCGTTTGGCCATATTCCTTGCACAAAGCTTCTGCCTTTCCATAAACTGAACAAGGAAACAAACATAATAATAGGATTTTGGTACCTACCGGTAAATCCTTTTCTCGTAGTCCGTAGAGGATGCTGGGGTCCGCATTAGTACCATGGGGTATAGACGGGTCCACCAGGAGCCATTGGCACTTTAAGAGTTTGAGTCTGTGGGCTGGCTCTTCCCTCTATGCCCCTCCTACCAGATTTAGTCTAGAAACTGTGCCCAAGGAGACTGACATCTTCGAAATTTAACACAGATAGTGGTGAGATTCATACCAGCTCACACAAACAAGGTAAACTAAGCTAACTAGCTTGAAACTCTCAGCAACAGCTGAAACATTACTTACCAAGTAACAATGCAGTACATAACTAAACCAAGCTGTACTGAACTAGATAACAGTTGCAGGAAAATGAAGTGCTGGGCGGGCGCCCAGCATCCTCTACGGACTACGAGAAAAGGATTTACCGGTAGGTAACCAAAATCTTATTTTTTCTTACGTCCTAGAGGATGCTGGGGTACACATTAGTACCATGGGGATGTACCAAAGCTCCCAGAATGGGAGGGAGAGCGCGGAGGCTCCTGCAGAACTGATTGACTGAACTTCAGATCATCAGAGGCCAAAGTATTGAACTCACAAAGTTGCAATGCCGAGACCCCACCTTACGAGTAGAGTGGGCCTTAACAGATTTTGGACACGGCAGTCCTGATGTAGAATCCAGCATGCTGGATAGTGAACCTGATCCAGCGAGATATCGTCTGCTTAGAAGCAGGACACCCAATTTTCTTGGGATCATGCAGGACAAACAGAGAGACCGACTTTCTGTGACGAGAAGTTCTCTTCACATATATCTTCAGAGCCCTCACAACATACAAAGACTTTGATGTAATTGAGGAGTCAGTAGCCACTGGCACCACAATAGGCTGGTTTATATGAAATGCCGACACAACCTTCGGAAGAAACTGCTGACGTGTCCGGAGGTCAGCTCTCTCTTCGTGGAAGATCAAGTAAGGACTTTTACTGGATAAAGCCCCCAATTCGGACACACGCCTAGCCGAAGCTAAGGCCAACAACGTGACAGCCTTCCATGTAAGAAATTTGACCTCAACCTCCTGTAGAGGCTCAAACCAATCCAACTGGAGGAACTGCAACTACACATTAAGGTTCCAAGGCACTGTAGGTGGTACAAAGGGAGGTTGGATGTGCAGAACTCCCTTCAAAAAAGTCTGAACCTCAGGGAGGACAGCCAACTGTTTCTGGAAGAAAATGGATAAGGCCGAAATCTGGACCTTCACAGATCCCAACCTCAGGCCCATATCCACACCTGCTTGCAGGAAGAGGAGAAAACGTCCGAGTTGAAACTCCACCGTAGGAAACGTCTTGGATTCACACCAAGAGACATATTTCTTCCAAATACTATGGTAATGTTTAGACGTTACCCTCTCCTAGCCTGTATCAGGGTAGGAATGACCTTCTTTGGAATGCCCTTCCGAGCAAGTATCAGGCGCTTAACTTCCATGCCGTCAAACGTAGCCGCGGTAAGTCTTGATAGGCGAACGGCCCCTGCTGCAGCAGGTCCTCCCAAAGAGGAAGAGGCCTCGACTCTTCCTGAAATTCAGAGATTCTGAGATTCAGAATGTCCGCGTACCAAGCATGCCTTGGCCAGTCTGGAGCAATGAGGATCGCTTGAACTCTTGTTCTCCTTACGAGCTTTAGAACTCTTGGAATGAGTGGAAGTGGTGGAAACACGTACACCGACTGGAACACCCACGGATACACCAGGGCGTCCACTGCCACTGCTTGTGGGTCCCTCGACCTGGAACAATAGCGTTAAAGCTTTTTGTTGAGACGAGAGGCCATCATGTCTATTTGGGCTAGCCCCCAAAGGTCTGTTATTTCCTTGAACACCTCCGGATGGAGACCCCACTCCCCTGGATGGAGATCATGTCTGTTGAGGAAGTCTGCTTCCCAGTTGTCCACTCCCGGAATGAAGATTGCCGAGAGCGCCAACGCATGTCTTTCTGCCCAGAGGATGATTCTTGTCACCTCCGACATTGCAGCTCTGCTCTTCGTTCCGCCTTGTCAGTTTATGTAGGCTACTGTCATTACATTTTCCGACTGCACTTGAATGGCCCGATTTCTTAGAAGATGGACCGCCTGAAGAAGACCGTTGTAGACGGCTCTTAGTTCCAGGATGTTGATGGGTAGGCCGGCTTCCAGACTTGACCACCTTCCTTCGAAAGTTACTCCTTCGTGGTTAGAAGGACCCATTCCTGAATCCCGAACCTGCGGCCCTCCAGAAGGGGAGGTAATTGTAGCCACCAGAGGAGCGAAATCCTTGCTTTCGGCGACAGTTGTATTCTCTGGTGCATGTGGAGATGAGATGCTAACCACTTGTCCAGGAGATCCAGTTGGAAGGCCCGAGCATGGAACATCCCGTACTGGAGAGCCTCGTAAGAGGCCACCATCTTTCCCAACAGGCGAATGCATTGATGAACCGACACCCGGGCTGGCTTCAGGACATCCCGGACCGTTTGTATCACCAACGCCTTCTCCTGCGGAAGAAACACCCTCTGCACTTATGTGTCTAGGATTATTCCCAGAAAGGGACAACCTCTGGGGTGGTTCCAAATGTGACTTTGGAAAGTTCAGAAACCAACCGTGGATCTTGAGGAGGCGGGTTGTGAGAACAATGGACTGCAGCAGCTTCTCCTTGGATGATGCCTTTATCAGCAGATCGCCCAGATATGGAATGATGTTCACCCCTTGTTTGCGGAGGAGAACCATCATCTCTGCCATCACCTTGGTAAACACCCTCGATGCTGTGGAGAGGCCGAATGGCAGGGCCTGGAACTGGAAATGACAGTTCAGTAATGCAAAACGGAGATAAGCCTGATGCGGAAGCCAGATCGGAATGTGTAGGTACGCATCCTTGATATCCAGGGATACCAGGAATTCCCCCTCTTCCAGACCTGATATCACTGCCCTGAGAGACTCCATTTTGAACTTGAACTCCTTTAGAAAGGGGTTCAATGATTTTAGGTTCAGAATGGGCCTGACCGAACCATCCGGTTTCGGTACCACGAAAAGGTTAGAATAGTAACCTGTGGATTTGTGAATGAGGAGGAACAGGCACAATGCCCTGTGCCTCCACCAACTTTTGGACAGCGTCTTGTAGTACAGTGCTATCTGCCAACAGAGTTGGTAAGCCTGATTTGAAAAAACGTTGAGGAGGGAGATTTTGAAATTCCAGCCTGTATCCCTGGGATACAATATCTATCACCCAGGGATCCAGGCCGGACGATACCCAGACGTGACTGAATTGTCTGAGTCTTGCTCCCACTGGCCCCACCTCCAGGCTGCGCGGTCCACCGTCATGCGGAGGACTTTGGCGTACCTGAAGCAGGCTTTTGTTCCTGGGAACCTGCAGCGGCAGGTTTCTTGGACTTAACTCGACCTCCCCTAAATAAGGTATTGGACGGTCTGGCCTTTCTAGGCTTGTTAGGCCGAAAGGACTGTGTTGCTGAAGGAAGAAACGGAGACTTACCCGCTGTAGCCGTGGGTTCACTACGGCTGGCCGGCGGTCGGGCTCCCGGCGACCAGCATCCCGGCGCCGGGAGCCCGACCGCCGGCTTACCGACAGCTTGGCGAGCGCAAATGAGCCCCTTGCGGGCTCGCTGCGCTCGCCACGCTACGGGCACGGTGGCGCGCTACGCGCGCCACACTATTTTATTCTCCCTCTATGGGGGTCGTGGACCCCCACGAGGGAAAATAATTGTCGGTATGCCGGCTGTCGGGCTCCCGGCGCCGGTATACCGAGCGCCGGGAGCCCGACCGCCGGCAAACAGAAGACCACCCGTAGCCGTGGATATCCACGCATCCAAAGCTTCCCCAAAGAAAGCCTGACCTGTATAGGGTAGAGACTCCAAACTCTTTCTGGATTCCGCGTCGGCCGACCACTGGTGCAGCCACAGTCCCCGACGAGCTGAAACAGACATGGAAGAGATTCCCGCAGCCATGGAACCCAGGTCTTTCATGGATTCTACCATAAAACCTGCTGAATCGTGAATGTTGCGTAAATATAATGCAACGTCATCCCTATCCATCGTATCCAAATCCTCTAGTAAGGTAGCCGACCACTTTACTATCACCTTTGCAATCCATGCAGTAGCAATAGTGGGACGTAACATGGCCCCTGAAGCAGTGTACATTGATTTAAGTGTATTATCAATCTTTCGATCAGCCGGCTCCTTTAAGGCGGTAGATCCTGGAACAGGCAAAACCACCTTCTTTGAGAGTCTGGATACAGATGCGTCAACAATCGGCGGGTTTTCCCATTTTTTCCTATCCTCCTCAGGGAAAGGTAACGCCACCTGGACCCTTTTGGGGACCTGGAATTTTTTCTCAGGGATTTCCCATGCTTTCTCAAATATAGCATTCAATTCCTTTGACGCAGGGAAGGTCAGCGAGGCTTTTTTATTTTCAGTTAAAAAAAAGACTCCTCAACCTGCTCAGGTGTGGTATCACTATTATTTAACACATCCCTGATAGCCTCTATCATCAATTGCACCACCTTTGCAAGAGATGCAGACCCCCACAACATGTCCCCATCACCGTCTGTAGTGTCAGAATCGGTATCCGTGTCATCCTGTGTGACATGCACAAGCGCATGTTTGTGGGGGTATATAGCGGAGCGTCCCGAGGTACCAGAATCGGGCCATACTGCCATAGAGCTCTGTAATACCTGGGTTGCAGATTCATTACTTGCAACCCTGTCAGAAATCTGAGAAATCCAAGATTTGATAGCGGAAAACCACTCAGGCTCCCTTGCTGGTATATGTGCTAAACCAGTGCTATCCTGATTACATGGAATGGGATCATCCTGGGAGGATAAATCCTCTGCAGCATATGACACAGTGTCCCTGGACATAGCTAAAGTAGACCACCAAACACTCTACACACACACAGGGGAGGGCAGACAGAGTTTCCCCCCCAAGAATGGCAAGAGAGACACAGAGATTGGAGCCAACCCACACACAGCGCTTTTTTTTTACCAAAGGGAGACCCCTTGTCAGCGCTGATTGTGCACCTTAATAGGATACACAGTCGTATTGCAGCCGTCCCCCTTCTACAACCCCCTGGTACCGTTTGCAGATAGCTGAAGTTGCTGTGGAGGGACCTGATTCTCTTTGTCAGCGCTGTGCAGGCAGGAAAATGGCGCTGAATGCTGCTGGGTCCGCTCTGAGAAGCTCCGCCCCCAAAATGGTGCTGTCTTCCCGCTCTTCTTCAGATTATACTGGCCTGAGGATTTAGTGCTGGCTGAGATCCGGGGACCCCGACAGGCTTCTGTACCAGTGTAGGGTGTAGCGCTGGCTCAGGTCACCCCTCATAGCGCCGCACCATGTACCGCCGAGCCATCCCCGGAGCGCAGTTAATACTGCGCTCCTACCCTGCTGCTGCCATCTTCACACCGACCCCCCGCTTGCTAGGGGGGTCGGTGTCTCACTCGCCACCAATTCTTCAGCTCTGCGAGTGGGTGGCGGCATGCTGCTGGGGCGAGCGGTCCCCTGTGGCGGAGAACGATCAGACCCCTCTGGAGCTCAGTGTCCTGTCAGCGGAGATAGTGGCTCAGACCCCGCAGGGCGGACACTGCTCCCCCCCTTAGTCCCACGCTGCAGGCAGGCTGCTGCCAGCAGCCTCCCTGTAAAACAATAAACTCTAAACATAACTTTTACTAGAAAAGCTCTGTAGAGCTCCCCTAGCTGTGACCGGCTCCTCCGGGCACATTTTCTAAACTGAGTCTGGTAGGAGAGGCATAGCGGGAGGAGCCAGCCCACACTATTAAACTCTTAAAGTGCCAGTGGCTCCTAGTGGACCCATCTATACCCCATGGTACTAATGTGGACCCCTGCATCCTCTAGGACATAAGAGAAAGACCATTTACTTCATTAGAAAAGAAAAACAAATCAAAAATGCATAACTGGGCGCGTTTCACGCCGCGTCTATATACATTGTGTAATTATCATAGACCCATGTGACCTATTCACCGCGGCCAACTCATCTAGCAGAACAACGGGCTATAACGCTTAGCGCGGTGCAGCTCCTATCATTGGGGGGTTGTGCCATCAGGAAGTCGACATGGTCTACAGTCATAATGTTGACACAAGGTGGTCGACAGTCATGATGCTGATATCATAAATGTTGACACCTGAAAAATGGTGACATTGACAGACTGTCCACATATGATGGTTGACACTGTCAAATGATCAACATTGCAACACACTTAGTGTTAGGGACACAGTTCGGATTAGACAGACATGAAAAAGACAGTGTCGACATTCCAGTCATGTCGATGTTACATTAGTGTTGACATGCTGAATTTCAACATGATGAATGTAGACATAATATACCAAACCCATTGGGGGATGCAACACAGATCCTAATAGGCATGGTACACAGCCGGCAGTGTCTACATGCTATGCAAACAATATTATTACCAGCACACACAAAAATAAATAAAAAATTGACTAATGAAAAATCTAAGTGTTTGCATTTCTTCAGGTCGTCACACCTAGGGCGATGTGATCACCCAACCGGCAGAGGTTTTGTCGTATATGTTGATTAAGCCAATCAGCAATTCACAAGGGGCTCGTGGCCTGCGGTTGGCGGATTAACATGCATGCCAGGGCAATAATCAGCAGGCCACCTGTGATCTCACCCATACTATGGCCCTCATTCCGAGTTGTTCGCTCGCAAGCTGCTTTTAGCAGCATTGCACACGCTAAGCCGCCGCCTACTGGGAGTGAATCTTAGCTTAGCAAAATTGCGAACGAAAGATTCTCAAAATTGCGAATAGAAATTTCTAAGCAGTTTCTGAGTAGCTCGAGACTTAGTCTGCCACTGCGATCAGTTCAGTCCGTTTCGTTCCTGGTTTGACGTCACAAACACACCCAGCGTTCGCCCAGACACTCCCCCGTTTCTCCAGCCACTCCCGCGTTTTTCCCAGAAACGGCAGCGTTTTTTCACACACTCCCATAAAACGGCCAGTTTCCGCCCAGAAACACCTACTTCCTGTCAATCACATTACGATCCCCAGAACGAAGAAAAAACCTTGTAATGCCGTGAGTAAAATACCAAACTTCTTAGCAAATTTACTTGGCGCAGTCGCAGTGCGAACATTGCGCATGCGCAAATAGCGGAAAATCGCTGCGATGCGAAGAAAATTACAGAGCGAACAACTCGGAATGAGGGCCCATGGCTGGACGGATTCTGGTAAGGAACAGGAAATGCCTGGAACACACCTTACAAAACTGGGTGGAACTGATAAAACGAGGCCAAATGACAAACTGGAAAAAGTGATGCAAAGCCGGACTACGTTGTTCATTTTTTAAGTTCCATAAGATATCTGAACCCGCAAAACAGTCTGTACGATGGACTGAAGTGGGGACATCTGGGCTACAGTAATGCCTGATAGGAGGAGGCTACAAGAAGTGACAAGGGACATGATCAGAGAATGGATTGGAGGTTGGGTCCATCTTGGATGAGACAAGTTCGTACAACGGTGGAAACAGGATGGAGAGAAATTGGATGTGGGGAGTAGAACGGAGGGGGAGTCAATGGTGGCACCAAGGAGACAGAATTAAGTGACTGAGGAAATTGTGGTGCTACTCAAAGTGAGGGAGATGCAAGGGGAGACGGGACATTGGGATGAGATGTCAGGGTAAGTGGAGACTCTGGGTTGAGGGGAGATGTGAGGGATCTGAGATGAGAGGGAGATGTGGGGAATGTTTTAAAGTCCCCCCCCCCCCCCCCCTCCAGGCTATAGTTCAACAGTCAAATGGTCGATAGTGAGATGTGAGGGCTCTGGGATGGGGAAGATGTGAGGGCTCTGGGATGGGGAAGATGTCAGGGTAAGTGGAGACTCTGGGTTGAGGGGAGATTTGGGGAATGTTTTAAAGCCCCCCCCTCCCCCTCCTACTGCAGTATATAGTTCAACAGTCAAATGGTCGATAGTGTGATGTGAGGGCTCTGGGATGGGGGAAGATGAGAGGGGAGGTGGGGATTACGGGATGAGATGAGATGTCAGGGTAAGTGGAGACTCTGGAATGGGGGGAGATGTGAAAACCCTGGGATGGGGGGGATGAGAAGACTCTGGGATGGGGGGGGGGAGGGGAGGGTTGAGAGGGAGATGTGTGGGCTCTGGGATGAGAGGAGATGTGAGGGGAGATGGGGTATCTGGGATGAGAGGAGATGTGAAGGCAAGTGGGGACTCTGGGATGAGGGGAGGTCGGGACCAGAGCCGGCCCTACCCAATATGATGCCCTAGGCAAGATTTTGGCTGGTGCCCCCTAGCACCAAAGCTAGTTCCGCATCTGACCCTGCACCCCTTTCCCAGCACCATCACCCCTCACCTATACCAGTCCTTATTTTGGTTTTCCTACCCCTTGTAATTTAAATAAGAACAGTGTGCACATTCGGCGCACAGCCCAAAAAGGTATGTGTTCTTGCTGGGAAGGGGCATGGCCACACAGTAGTACCCCCCATTCAAATTATGCCACACAGTACTGCAACTTTGTTCAATATTTATCATGCGATAGTGTCCCTTATTCACATTACATCACACAGTAGTACCACTTTACCTTATATACGTTGCTCCTCACAGTAGTGCCCCTCTTTCACATAACATCATACTGAATTGCTCCTTATTCACAGTACACCACACCATATTGCTCTTTATTCTCATTACACCAGACCATATTGCTCCTTATTCACATTACACCATACCATATTGCTTTTTATTCACATTAGACCACACAGTAGTGCCCTTTCTATACACATTTGCTGCACATTATTAATGCATTGTACACATGAAACGCATAATGACCCTTACACATATGCTGAATACTATTGCACAACCAACCCACTCACACACACAGCACTCAAACGGCCGCTAACACTGTGACCTCTGCCTCTGCTTGGATACATAAATCTTACACCATGCAGCAGGAGATGCCTGGCGCTAGTCAGCTGGTAGCTCTGCTAACATCGGGTGCCTGTTTTTGATGAAAATGCATCTTATTTGCATTGCTATGTGGCTAGGATGCACAAGCAGCTTCTCCTGATTAAAATGATATGCGGCATGCCTATATACTATGTGTGACTCTTGCTGTATCTGCATACAAAATGCTACACTCAGAATATAGGCATGCCGCATATCATTTTAATCAGCAGAAGCTGCTTGTGCCCCTAGGCATACCAGATGCCCTAGGCAATTGCCTAGTTTGCCTATACCTAGGGCCGGCTCTGGTCAGGACCATGGGATGAAATGAGATGTCGGGGTAAGTGAAGACTGTTGAATGAGGGGCGATGTGAGGGAGAGGTATGCTCTGCTATGGGGGGAAATGGGATGGTAGGTGGGGTCTCTGGGATGGGGTAGGTGTGGTCTCTGGGATGGGGGCAATGAGAGGGAGATTTGGGTGCTCTGGGATGAGGGGAGGTGGGGACTCTAGGATTGGAGGGAGGGTGATAAGAGGGGAGGTGGAGACTCTGGGATGAGGGGAGATGTGAGGGGACATTGAGACTCTGGGATGAGGGAAATGAGAGAGGAGGTGGAGACTCTGGGATGAGCGGAGATGAGAGAGTAGGTGGAGACTCTGGGATGAGGGGAGATGAGAGAGTAGGTGGAGACTCTGGGATGAGCGGAGATGAGAGAGTAGGTGGAGGCTCTGGGATGAGGGGAGATGAGAGAGTAGGTGGAGACTCTGGGATGAGGGGAGATGAGAGAGTAGGTGGAGACTCTGGGATGAGGGGAGATGAGAGAGTAGGTGGAGACTCTGGGATGAGGGGAGATGAGAGAGTAGGTGGAGACTCTGGGATGATGGAAATGTGAGGGGTGGTGGGGACTATGGGATGAGGGGAGATGAGAGAGTAGGTGGAGACTCTGGGATGAGGAACATGTGAGGGGTGGTGGGGACTATGGGATGAGGGAAATGAGAGGGGAGGTGGAGACTATGGGATGAGGGGAGATGAGAGAGGAGGTGGAGACTGGGATGAGGGGAGATGAGAGAGTAGGTGGAGACTCTGGGATGAGGGAAATGTGAGGGGTGGTGGGGACTATGGGATGAGGGGAGATGAGAGAGTAGGTAGAGACTCTGGGATGAGGAACATGTGAGGGGTGGTGGGGACTATGGGATGAGGGAAATGAGAGGGGAGGTGGAGACTATGGGATATGGGGAGATGAGAGAGGAGGTGGAGACTCTGGGATGAGGGGAGATGTGATGGGACATGGAGACTCTGGCATGAGGGAAATGTGAAGGGTGGTGGGGACTATGGGATGAGGGGAGAGGAGAGAGTAGGTGGAGACTCTGGGATGAGGGACATGTGAGGGGTGGTGGGGACTATGGGATGAGGGGAGAGGAGAGAGTAGGTGGAGACTCTGGGATGAGGGGAGATGAGGGCTCTGGGATAGGGGGAATATGAGAAGATGTGCAATTGTCTGCTATGAGCAAAACTTGCTTCTTTCAGTGAAACACTATTCACGTCTCCCTATAATGCGGCACATTGCTCGGCCAGATGACCCATCGGCCTATACTCACATTTCTCCGCTTCTTCCAGAGACCTTATTGCTTCTCCACATTTGTCGCTGGCCAACAAAGTCTGACCGTGATAGCAGAAGGACTGTGGGGACACGCAGTAGTCAGGAATATGTACAAAAATAGAAAAAGAATTTTGGCAGCATGTAAACTGTTTGCGTCATTTTACTGAGTAGAGTCCTAAATTTGACCAGGTCTTTTTAGTATATAAAGATTCCCCATTGTGATTCCGAAGGCCCAGTGTCTGAAGGTTTGCCAGCGGATGATTTGCTTTTTATTACAATTAATATTCCCCCCCCCCGCAAACATATCCAGACTGTTTCGGCTCCACGTACGCATCTCCATGAAGATATTTCACCTAGTTACAAAGGTAGTGGGATCATAGTGATGTAGAAAATGCTGTAAAAGTCCCCCCCCCCCCTCCCCCAATCTCCTGGGACCTTGTTCTGTGCACAGCTGAGGGCAATGCTGATATAGAGTATTCACAACTGAACGACTGAGACATGATTAGGCCTCACTATGGTGCTGACCCTTCCTCTTCAGGCCAATGGACTGTGCTGGTCTAACCTGCCCTTCCCACCCTTTTGGATGTCTTGCTGCACAGTCCAACACCTATGAGACGCCACACCTCAGGTGAGCCACCAGTAATCCCTATCACCCACTGAGACAGCTGGAGCCTGGCATTGGGCTGCAGTGTCATGATGAGAGCAAGAGGTCAGGGCTGACAAAAGCTCTGATTGTGGCCGATTCATGTACTGGGCCCTTCAGTGTCGGGGCCTCAAATAAGCATGGGTCACACGTATGGGGGGGGGGGAGCTCAATGGAAAAACGGATAACTCAGGCAGGCGGGGGGGGGGGAGCTTGGTGGTTTATTTACAACATTTTCGGTATATAAACGTGAAGAATAAGCTTTCATTTAGAGCAATCAATAAAATAATTTCCAGATTTTGCCAGACGCTGGCTGAACGTGTTCCTTTGCTGAGAGAACAACGGGCGGTCAGCAGGATCAGGGTCCCATACTCACGTAGGCCATATAGAAACACATCTTCAGCTGTGTGTAGCTCCTCCACTTGGCGCTGTACACCGGGTCCAGGCTGATGAGTGTGTGATCTACAACATACGTATACAATCCACATGAACATTGTAATGGTAGAGTACGCACAGTGCAAACTGTTACCACAATACCTTCATTCATCCCAAAAGCCATAGGACTATCCGTATATATTACTGTACACCCCTCTCTGCTCCATGGGCCTAATTCAGATCTGATCGCAGCAGCAAATTTGTTCTCTAATGGGCAAAACCATTTTGTGCTGCAGGGGGGGCAGATGTAACGTGCAGAGAGAGTTAGATTTGGGTGGGTTATATTGTTTCTGTGCAGGGTAAATACCGGCTGCTTTATTTTTACACTGCAATTTATATTTCAGTTTGAACACACCCCACCCACATCTAACTCTCTCTGCACATGTTACATCTGCCCCCCCCTGCACTGCACATGGTTTTGCCCAACTGCTAACAAATTTTGCTGTTGCGATCATATCTGAATTAGGCCCCATATCGCCTCATTTCCCTACGTGGGGGCTGAGCAGGTCAGCCACATGACGCGCATGGAAATAAATGTGGATCTTTGCCACGTAGGCACATACTGCATCTATGTGGCTTCATAGCAACAATCCTTTCCGTCATCAACAGGTGATTTACACCAGCCGTATATACCTGATGCAAGAGATCTGTTCGAAAACGGATGGATCCCTGACTACTCCCACCTCTCCTCAGCCCGCAATTCTGCCTACATGTTCCGCAAACCACCACCTTTAGTCCACGACGCCTATGTGCGAATGACTGGCTGATATTCCGTTACGCCAGTTCAGCCTGTAGTGTAGTCATCTGCAATTCTGCATCAGCCCCACAAATCAATGCACATGGCTGACTGGAAGCCACAGGTCAGCGCAGAGAGGTGGTAATGTGAATCGCGGGGCCTCCATGCAGCCGGTGACAAATAATGTACAGCAGTGTATACCGTGTACTGGCTGTAACTGCAGCAGAACGCAATGAAATGCGGATAACACTAACCGGTATTTACCACTAGAACCCATAAGTTACAGGTAATATGTAAGAGAGCCGACGGATAATGAGACCGGGGTCAGACACCACATGGCTTCTCTGCGCACACGAACGATAGGATTTCAGTTGGAGCAGTACAGAATAATGGTGGTCATTCAGAGTTGTTCGCTCGCTAGCAGTTTTTAGCAGCCGTGCAAACGCTATGCCGCCTCCCACTGGGAGTGTATTTTAGCTTAGCAGAAGTGCGAACGAAAGGATCGCAGAGCGGCGGCATAATTATTTTGTGCAGTTTCAGACCTACTCAGCGCTTGCGATGACTTCAGACTGTTCAGTTCCTGTTTTGACGTCACAAACACGCCCTGCGTTCGCCCAGCCACGCCCGCGTTTTTCCTGGCACGCCTGCGTTTTTCAGAACACTCCCTGAAAACGGTCAGCTGACACCCAGAAACGCCCACTTCATGTCAATCACTCTGCGGCCAGCAGTGCGACTGAAAAGCTTCGCTAGACCCTGTGTGAAACTACATCGTTCGTTGTAATAGCACGTTGCACGTGCGCATTGCGCCGCATGCGCAGAAGTGCAGTTTTTTTGCCTCATCACTGCACAGCGAACGAATGCAGCTAGCGATCAACTCAGAATGACCCCCAATACCAAGTTGTAAGAACAGCGCTTTTAACCTGGGGATTAATGAGAACTTGCTGCAGATAAGTGGACACTATCACACGGGGTAAGTCCAGCGCCTCCGAGTCACAACAGAGTCCCGTCCAATAAGAGACTGCAGCAGTTTCCTTACCGACTCTCTGGTAGAAATTCGCCGTCTCATAGGCCAAGGCCGCTATCAACCCCGGGTTGTGCTTCAGCTCGATTGCTCGTGCGATGGTCACTGTGTACAGGAGATAAATAGATACGTATACAGTTTTAGTAAAAAACAACAAAGGCTGCAATAACTTGTGTATGAGTTCCAGGGACGCACAGTAACCACGTTCTAGGATTCCGTCTAACCTATGTAACAATCGTGCATGGTCCCTAGTCATGGAGAGCCGGGGCTCGGCCACCACCGTTGGGGACAGAGAGAAAGGGCCGTGGGGGAAGTGCGGCCGGGGACAGTGTCGGGGCACAATTAAGATATTTGAGGAGAGATGTATCAAGCCTTGGAGAGAGCTAAAGTGGAGTAGTTGCCCAAAATAACCAATCAGATTCTAACTCTCATTTCAAAGACTGTGCTAGATAAATGACAGTAACTCGATAAACCTCCCCCTTGATATTATACCTACACGTGTTATATATTTAATGAAAGACACGGTTATATTCTAGATCACTATAGCACCCATTACTACACATACAGAGGAAGTCTGGTGTGCATATAAAAATATACTCCCTCCATAATCGGACTTTACTCTAAAAATACCTTAAAACGTATAGCGGTTACATATACAGTAACGGTATTTTAGGCCTAGTTGTCCTTTCTGCTGTTTGTATTGCGTTCAAAATGCAAACTCTAAATATAACCGTGTTTGCCATGCAGGGGGTCAGATACATGTATGATGTTTGCACGCAGGATAGATACTGGTTGCCTTTGCATGTAGCCGACAGATGCTGGGTAGCTTTATTATTGCACTGCAATGTAGAAGAGAGCTAGGACACCCCCTCTCATATCTAACTCCCCCTGCAGCGTAGTATTACCACAGTTACTTGCTCCTTTCTGCGTTACTCCCACCTCAGAATCAGCCGCGTAATGTGACAGAGACGTATAGTGTAATATGTAAAACATACAATGAAGATTCAGTTTACAATGTGATATTATAGCGGCAGCGTCAGATAACCTGTATGTGGAACCAATGTGCAGTATAAAATGCAGTGTAATTACACTTGTTACCCGGATAGCGTCAGGCTTTTCATGTTACTGAGCACTGATGAATGTACTGCAGTAAGCCTGGCTTATAGAAGGGCAACCACAGAATAATATGACAGTCGCCCCGTACCTTCCTGCGCCTCAGCCTGGCACTGAATGATGTAGGCGTCAATCACCCGACTTTCCAAATCACGCCCCTTCTCCACCGGGGTGATGAGTTTCGGGATGTGATTCTCCTAAATTCAATAAAATACGAATAATTACTTATATGGAAAAACAAACAGATGTGTCAGCTGTATTCCCCCTGTGATAATGGAGTGAGCAGTGGTGTGTCTGAGGGGGGGTACAGTGACTGGAATCCCCCCAGAGCTGAGCTGCACCTGAAGTAGAAGCCTCTCATTTACTGGCCCACGTGGCTCCTGGAAGCTCTACAGCATAATATGAGGGGGCTGTGAGAACTGAGGCACGACTGACAGGGCTCTGAGGGCTGAGGTACATAGACAGGCATGACTGACAGGGCTCTGATAGCTGAGGCACATAGACGGGCATGACTAACAGGGCTCTGAGAGCTGAGGCACATAGACAGGCATGACTGACAGGGCTCTGAGAGCTGAGGCACATAGACGGACATGACTGACAGGGCTCTGAGGGCTAAGGCACATAGACAGGCATGACTGACAGGGCTCTGAGAGCTGAGGCACATAGACGGGCATGACTGACAGGGCTCTGAAGGCTGAGGTACATAGACGGGCAGGACTGACAGGGCTCTGAGGCATATAACAGGGCATGACTGACGGGGCTCTAAGGGCTGAGGCATATAAATGAGCATGACTGACAGGGTTCTGAGGGCTGAGGCACATAGATGGGCAGAACTGACAGGGCTCTGAGGACTGAGGCACATAGACGGGCAGGACTGACAGGGCTCTGAGGAATATAACAGAGCATCACTGATGGGGCTCTAAGGGCTGAGGCATATAGATGGGCAGGACTGATGGGGCTCTAAGGGCTGAGACATATAGACAGGCATGACTAACAGCGCTCTAAGGGCTGAGGCATACAGACGGGCAGGACTGACAGGGCTCTAAGGGCTGAGACATATAGACAGGCATGACTAACAGGGCTCTAAGGGCTGAGACATATAGATGGGCAGGGCTGACGAGGCTCTAAGGGCTGAGGCATATAGACGGGCAGGACTGACAGGGCTCTAAGGGCTGAGGCATATAAATGAGCAGGACTGACAGGGCTCTAAAGGCTGAGGTATATAGACGCGCAGGACTGATGGGGCTTTAAGGGCTGAGGTATATAGACGGGCATGACTGACAGGGCTCTGAGGCATATAACAGAGCATGACTTACGGGGCTCTAAGGGCTGAGGCATATAAATGGGCATGACTGATGGGCTCTAAGGGCTGAGACATATAGACAGGCATGACTAACAGGGCTCTAAGGGCTGAAACATATAGACAGGCATGACTAACAGGGCTCTAAGGGCTGAGGCATATAAATGGTCATGACTGACAGGGCTCTAAGGGCTGAGGCATATAGACGGGCAGGACTGACAGGGCTCTAAGGGGTGAGGCATATAAATGGGCAGGACTGACAGGGCTCTAAAGGCTGCAGCACATAGACGGGCAGGACTGACAGGGCTCTGATCCGTCTCACCTTCAGATGCTTGAAAATGCCGGCTGCAATCTTCAGACTCCTGTGAACCTCTTTGGCTTCGTCCTCAGTGATGCTGTAGAGATATATATAAAAAACTCTGTTCTACACATAACATTGTCTATTGTAATCTAGACTAGAAAAATGTAAGCGACGAGGTGATCAGTTGCTGTGGGCAATAACTTCTATATATCCTGCACACGGAAATGCCCCATCCCCCCAAAGTCTGTACAGGCAAAACACAAATGTAATGACAATGAGGGAAATCTCCTCTGCCCTCCGTATAAACTGGGACCAATTCTGCCAGTACAACTAATAGCCAATTGCTGCGGGTCAGTGCGATGTTTGCACCAGAAGCCGATGTTAGTCAGTGAGCAATGACGCATTTAAAATTGCAGGGGGGCACATACAGAAGAAAAAATAAATAAAACGTGGCCACAAGTACAATGGTATCCCTGTATATACTCACTCTTCTTTCCCAGCCAGACGGGACGAATACTTGGTGTACCATAGCGCCACGTTAAACCCCATAGAGAGCAACTCGAACACGGCATCTTGTTGGGCGCTGCGAGGGGCAGAGAAATGATACGTTTACTGTAGCACATAGTAACAGAATGATATATAACCTCCATCCTGCGGTCTCGCCATTTCCCCCCGTGCGAGTGGTTTGGGTGGGGGCATTCTGTAAAGTTACAGAGTACAAGCAACAGAAGGACAATTTTATTTTTTCACTTAACAGAAATGGGCGATAGATCCATGGCATAGTCTCCGATGAACTGCGGTGAGGACTCATAGTACAAGTGGGAGAACACATGGCACAAACCTATGGCCTTTGGAAACAACCCACAAGTCTTAACAAAGATGCAGCGTGTTTAAGCCTGAAATTTAAAAGGACACTGCTTTTAATAACAAAGCACCCCATTTTTTGTTGTTAAAAGCATTGCCCTTTTACATTTTTGGGCTTTAACACACCGGAATGCAGTGGTGCTTAGTAAATAACCCCCTTGTTTTCTCTCCGATCCTATGCTTCTATTCAACGATAGCAGACTTGCAACTTAAGAAAGCACGAGAAAAGGAGGTAAAGATCCAAAATACTGACTTGGGGAAAAAACCCTACTTGAGGACAGTATCATGTGTGTAGATAGTAACACTGCCCAGCAGGTGGCAGCAAAGAGTCTCTTTTCTAACATGAAAAAGTATCCTGGTAATCCTGGGAGCGCCAACTGGAATGCACTGGAAAGAGCAAATGACTACAAATCCTGGCTCTTCACCTTTGTTTCCATTAGGCATATCTGAAACGTTGTTGCGGCTTTTTACTACATTTTATTGAACACTAAAATGCACCGGTACATACAGATGAAAAAGAAAGATTCCAAAAATTAAGGGGAACGCCATGGAAAAGAATGAAATGGCGATAAATTCTCCTCCCCGACTAACAGGAATGAGGGTTCCCCGCTCGGGGCATCTGCGGTTAGAGAGACGTTTCTATAATGTAACAGCCTGGAGAGTATGGAAGTAGGGGGTCTGCAGGGACAGGCGGCCGGCTCGGCTGATCGGGGGGCTGCACTGGTTTGTCCAGTCAGCTGCATTAACAACCTTTTTATGCCGCAAATTTACCTCCCAGCTTTTCCCATGTCAGCTCAGGAGAAGGGCCAATAAAGGCTCCGGATACTATCCCCGGGCTTAGTCACGTAATGCCACCCCACCCCCAGTGACAACTAGCAAGGAGGGGCCTTTCAGTCGCTAAACTTCTCCTTTAGAAAGTACCATCAATTTCCAAGAGGTGATGTACCATGGTCTAATGCACAGGTTCTCAAACTCGGTCCTCAGCACACCACACAGGGCATGTTTTCCAGGTCTCCTCACAAAACCACAAGTGAAATAATTAGCTCCACCTGTGAACATTTTAAAATGTGTCAGTGAGTGATTAATACACCTGTGCACCTGCTGGGTGACCTGCAAAACATGCACTGTGCGGGGTCCTGAGGACCGGGTTTGAGAACCTGTGGTCTAGTGCAATGTAACTTGTATATACACTCAGGAGAGGAACACTGAATCACCGTGCCCCATAGTAAGACTCAGGGGCTCAGCAATGCACCGAGTGGTATATGTAGGGTATGATTACCAGGAAGCGGCGACTTTGCCTTTTAACCACTTAACTGACAAATCCCGCCCCCCCCCCCCAAACCGCTCCGAAATTTTCGAGTTTTTTTTGTGAGTGAATTAGGTAAAGAACATGAATTTAACCCTATCCAAAATCGTTTTACTTGAAAAAATAAAAATATAAAAAAAATAAGTTTTTTAATTTTAAAAAAATTAATAAATCTGTAATTTCCCCCCAAACATCGATCGGGAACATCGCAACCATCGGTATCATTGCGACTTTACTTTTTAGATCACGGACAGCCTCCAGGTATACAGGGGATGTGGGGTCTGGGGGGGTGTTAATTTACACTCCCCAGCGGCTGTACTGTCTGCAGCCGCTGGGTGGGAGGATCCTGCCGTGCTGACCAATCAGCAATGATCGGCAGCGCGGTAACACTGAGGGGAGTGTGCAGGGAGGCAGAGGGCCGGTCCGGTCCCTCTGACAGCAGCAGCGGAGGGAAGTTTCCCTTCCCTGCCGCTGCTAACACTCTCTAGCTCACTGGTCGCATCCTGTGCCACCAGGTCAGATAAAGCACTTGCTGGTGCGGTCGCATCTGATGCCATCATGCCAGGCAAGTGGTTAAATGAATTGTCGCTTTAAATCTCTGGGAATAATTGCTGAAATCACGCACTATGACACATACCCACTGATTAATTTTGTGCGTGTTACAAAAGCCTAACCATACCTCTTACTAAATATCAAACAAACTAAGACTACAATTATTTAATACAAGGACTGGCAGGAACCAGACACAACATTTTCACAGTTAATGCTAGGAAAGTCTTGTGGAAAGCAGGAGACGGTGCGAGGCCGGAACCTACCTTGGGACATTGCCCTGCAGGGTGTCCGTCCACCTGAAGTTCTGGATGTAGCGCAGCTTGTTGTCCTGGGTCCCTCCGTCCAGCGCATTAATGAAGCCTAATATGCAGGGGAAATGGGTCAGACAGGCCGGACAGCAATAAGAGACCTCCAGCAATTACGGAGTAACCGCTCTCACCCAGCAGTAGGGAGAAATACGCGTCGCTGGCGTTCTTCATCATCTCATGGTTACAGGTGGCGTCTATGAGCAGTTCCAGGAGCCGGGCACGTGTCGTCCTCATATCACTATAGGATTATATGGGAACATACGACAACAGCGGTAAGTCGCAGCTTGTTACGTTCATTAAAAATGTCCCTACTTTATCGCAACAGAGAATGAACATTGCCAAAAATCCTTCATGAAAGGAAATATTTGTGTCTCCATCCAAGTGAGGCTCCGCATCTAAACCCCTATTTACCTTCTGCAAACTAAACCTATTTGGGTCAGATCTGGAACAGGAAAGGACGACTTCAAACCCTGCGCTTAGGTTTCGGGTCCAGAGAGAGTAAAATGACACTTCCTAAGATTATGGCTGGGAACGCTGTGACGGGGCTTTCCCCTGTGTTACTCTGATTAATATACTGTATATGCAAATAAAAACATAGTTAAAAACATCCGGTACTCTCACTGATGGGAAAAGGATCATTCAGATGCAAATCTGCTCACATTTATATTAAACAGAGGCCCAGGCGCAGAGTCACAGATCTGGGCTATTATATAGGAGATAGAGACGCATCTCCTTACAGCCGGTGGCTGCCGTAGTTGGCAGAACCAACACCATTTTGTTTTTTAGAATGATGAATAATATATGAATATTGCATTTATTTGGGCTGGGCGTTAGGGCTTTTCCTACTCACCTAAACCACACAGCATATGTACCGTAAATGCTACATATGATTGCTGGGCCGGTCACTGCTAACCAGGGCTTATAATTAGATTTCCTCTGCATTACAAGACCCTTATACAGTTGTGCTATTTGTCTGAACACTGTATGACGATACGGTTAGAGCATCCTGCGGCTTGTGGCGGTCACCGAGTTGGTACAATGGCCGATTCCGCTGTGGTTACCAGATGGGCAGAGCCGCTGTACTCGTGTGTGTTATACACCAGGACGGCTCATATCATTATCTACCTTAATATCAGATTATTGCAGGTCACTATACAGAAATGGAAGCTGCAGCAGCGGATTGGGGTGAAGAGAAATCAGACGTCTTCTGTAACACAATGCCCAGCTAGGACACAACCTCACCTGCATATCTTTGAGGCGGCTGGGGTGGAGGCGACTCCATAGAAATTAAAGGAGACCGGAGCGGTGGCCTTGAGTGGGTTGCGATGAAACCAGTGGGTCATCTTGGTGGGATTATTTTCTTTAAGTCAAATGTGTTTCTCCTGTAGGTGGAAATAAATGAAGAGTTTCCTTGTTATAAGGAGGTACACAACCACACTACAATGCCATTACACCACTACACCAGCAGCCATTACACCACCATGCCATTACACCACTACACCAGCAGCCATTACACCACCATGCCATCACACCACTACACCAGCAGCCACCATGCCATCACACCACCACACCAGCAGCCATCCCGCCACCATGCCATCACACCACCACACCAGCAGCCATCCCGCCACCATGCCATCACACCACCAGCCATCCCGCCACCATGCCATCACACCACACCAGCAGCCATCCCGCCACCATGCCACCACACCAGCAGCCATCCCGCCACCATGCCATCACACCAGCAGCCATCACGCCACCATGCCATTACACCACTACACCAGCAGCTGTCCCGCCACCATGTCATCACACCACCACACCAGCAGCCATCACACCACTACGCCAGCAGTCATCACACCACCATGCCATTACACCACTACACCAGCAGCCATCACACCACTACACCAGCAGCTGTCCCGCCACCATGCCATCACACCAATACACCAGCAGCCGTCCCGCCACCATGCCATCCCGCCACCATGCCATTACACCACTACACCAGCAGCCATCACACCACTACACCAACAGCTGTCCCGCCACCATGCCATCACACCACTACACCAGCAGCCATTACGCCACCATGCCATCACACCACTACACCAGCAGCCATCACGCCACCATGCCATCACACCACTACACCAGCAGCCATCACGCCACCATGCCATTACACCACTACACCAGCAGCCATCCTGCCACCATGCCATCACACCACCACACCAGCAGCCATCCCGCCACCATGCCATTACACCACTACACCAGCAGCTGTCCCGCCACCATGCCATCACACCACCACACCAGCAGCCATCACGCCACCATGCCATCACACCACTACACCAGCAGCCATCACGCCACCATGCCATTACACCACTACACCAGCAGCCATCCTGCCACCATGCCATCACACCACCACACCAGCAGCCATCCCGCCACAGGGTTGCCTCTAAGTGGGGACTTATGAAGAGCTGGCCGTCACCTCTTGCAGGTGTCAGTAGAGAGGTTAGCAGCGTTCAGGACACATTACAGTATATACATAAGGAGCTCACTGGAAAACAACTGGACAAAGGTCGCATTTATAATGTGACAGAAGACGGCACTGGGGCTTTACCAGATTAAGAACCCAGATTCTTATAGTGGACTTCTACTGTTGCCAACGTCTCGGCCTGGAGTTGTTCCTCTTTAAGTTTCCTTGAAGTGTGACTTTACAGTAAAGAGTAACACAACTACAAAGGTGCTATATAGCCTGCCTGCTCCCTGCGTCTTCCATAACTGCAGGGCCACCAGATGCCGCTCCCTCAGTGCCAGCCAGCCCTCCCTAATGATTAGGGTCCACAAGGATTGCAAACTGCTTTGTATGTACCAGCTGTCTTTAGTCAGTCCGTGAGCATGAAGATATGGCCAAAGCTGTAACTCCAACAGCCAGAGAAAACCTGGCCGTGATTTAACCAATTTGTATAAACGACAGGTTTTGTCCATTTTCCAGTGTTTGGTAGCACACTACAGATTATCTGACAGATAATTGTATAGTG